>NC_084752.1:37873661-37947451 GCF_033978785.1 Entelurus aequoreus | reverse complement strand
TATTATGTCAGATCCACTATGGACTGGACTTTCACAATATTATGTCAGATCCACTATGGACTGGACTTTCACATATTTGTCAGAGCCCTAAGACTGGACTTTCCCCAAATATAACCACTATGGACTGGACTTTCACAATATTATGTCAGACCACTGTGGACTGGGACTTTCACAATATTATGTCAGACCCGACTATGGACTGGACTTTACAATATTATGTCAGATCCACTAAGACTGACTTTCACAATATTATGTCAGACCCACTGTGGGACTGGACTTTCACACTATTATGTCAGACCACAGTGGACTGGACTTTCACAATATTATGTCAGATCCACTATGGACTGGACCTTTCACCTATTATGTCAGACCACTATGGACTGGACTTTCACACTATTATGTAGATCCTCTATGGACTGGACTTTCACAATATTATGTCAGACCCACTGTGGACTGGACTTTCACAATATTATGTCAGACCCACTATGGACTGGACTTTCACAATATTATGTCAGACCCACTATGGACTGGACTTTCACAATATTATGTCAGATCCACTATGGACTGGACTTTCACACTATTATGTCAGACCCACTGTGGACTGGACTTTCACAATATTATGTCAGACCCACTATGGACTGGACTTTCACAATATTATGTCAGACCCACTATGGACTGGACT
The DNA here is from genome assembly GCF_033978785.1 of Entelurus aequoreus. NCBI lineage: Eukaryota > Metazoa > Chordata > Actinopteri > Syngnathiformes > Syngnathidae > Entelurus > Entelurus aequoreus. Next base: position 37,946,769 of record NC_084752.1, on the reverse strand, counting down.
TTCACACTATTATGTTAGATCCACTATGGACTGGACTTTCACAATATTATGTCAGACCCACTGTGGACTGGACTTTCACAATATTATGTCAGACCCACTATGGACTGGACTTTCACAATATTATGTCAGACCCACTATGGACTGGACTTTCACAATATTATGTTAGATCCACTATGGACTGGACTTTCACAATATTATGTCAGATCCACTATGGACTGGACTTTCACACTATTATGTCAGACCCACTGTGGACTGGACTTTCACAATATTATGTCAGACCCACTGTGGACTGGACTTTCACAATATTATGTCAGACCCACTGTGGACTGGACTTTCACAATATTATGTCAGACCCACTGTGGACTGGACTTTCACAATATTATGTCAGACCCACTATGGACTGGACTTTCACAATATTATGTCAGACCCACTGTGGACTGGACTTTCACAATATTATGTCAGACCCACTGTGGACTGGACTTTCACAATATTATGTCAGACCCACTGTGGACTGGACTTTCACAATATTATGTCAGACCCACTGTGGACTGGACTTTCACAATATTATGTCAGACCCACTGTGGACTGGACTTTCACAATATTATGTCAGACCCACTGTGGACTGGACTTTCACAATATTATGTCAGACCCACTGTGGACTGGACTTTCACAATATTATGTCAGACCCACTGTGGACTGGACTTTCACAATATTATGTCAGACCCACTGTGGACTGGACTTTCACAATATTATGTCAGACCCACTGTGGACTGGACTTTCACAATATTATGTCAGACCCACTGTGGACTGGACTTTCACAATATTATGTCAGACCCACTGTGGACTGGACTTTCACAATATTATGTCAGACCCACTGTGGACTGGACTTTCACAATATTATGTCAGACCCACTGTGGACTGGACTTTCACAATATTATGTCAGATCCACTGTGGACTGGACTTTCACAATATTATGTCAGACCCACTGTGGACTGGACTTTCACAATATTATGTCAGACCCACTGTGGACTGGACTTTCACAATATTATGTCAGACCCACTGTGGACTGGACTTTCACAATATTATGTCAGATCCACTATAGACTGGACTTTCACAATATTATGTCAGACCCACTATGGACTGGACTTTCACAATATTATGTCAGACCCACTGTGGACTGGACTTTCACAATATTATGTCAGATCCACTGTGGACTGGACTTTCACAATATTATGTCAGACCCACTGTGGACTGGACTTTCACAATATTATGTCAGACCCACTGTGGACTGGACTTTCACAATATTATGTCAGATCCACTATAGACTGGACTTTCACAATATTATGTCAGACCCACTATGGACTGGACTTTCACAATATTATGTCAGACCCACTGTGGACTGGACTTTCACAATATTATGTCAGATCCACTATAGACTGGACTTTCACAATATTATGTCAGACCCACTATGGACTGGACTTTCACAATATTATGTCAGACCCACTGTGGACTGGACTTTCACAATATTATGTTAGATCCACTATGGACTGGACTCTCACACTATTATGTTAGATCCTCTATGGACTGGACTTTCACAATATTATGTCAGACCCACTGTGGACTGGACTTTCACAATATTATGTCAGACCCACTGTGGACTGGACTTTCACAATATTATGTCAGATCCACTATGGACTGGACTTTCACAATATTATGTCAGACCCACTATGGACTGGACTTTCCCAATATTATGTTGGATCCACTATGGACTGGACTTTCACAATATTATGTCAGACCCACTATGGACTGGACTTTCACAATATTATGTTGGATCCACTATGGACTGGACTTTCACAATATTATGTCAGACCCACTATGGACTGGACTTTCACAATATTATGTCAGATCCACTATGGACTGGACTTTCACAATATTATGTCAGACCCACTATGGACTGGACTTTCACAATATTATGTCAGACCCACTATGGACTGGACTTTCACAATATTATGTTGGATCCACTATGGACTGGACTTTCACAATATTATGTCAGACCCACTGTGGACTGGACTTTCACAATATTATGTCAGACCCACTATGGACTGGACTTTCACAATATTATGTCAGACCCACTATGGACTGGACTTTCACAATATTATGTCAGACCCACTATGGACTGGACTTTCACAATATTATGTCAGACCCACTATGGACTGGACTTTCACAATATTATGTCAGACCCACTATGGACTGGACTTTCACAATATTATGTCAGACCCACTATGGACTGGACTTTCACAATATTATGTCAGATCCACTATGGACTGGACTTTCACAATATTATGTCAGATCCACTATGGACTGGACTTTCACAATATTATGTCAGATCCACTATGGACTGGACTTTCACAATATTATGTCAGACCCACTATGGACTGGACTTTCACAATATTATGTCAGATCCACTGTGGACTGGACTTTCACAATATTATGTCAGACCCACTATGGGCTGGACTTTCACAATATTATGTCAGATCCACTATAGACTGGACTTTCACAATATTATGTCAGACCCACTGTGGACTGGACTTTCACACTATTATGTCAGACCCACTATGGACTGGACTTTCACAATATTATGTCAGATCCACTATGGACTGGACTTTCACACTATTATGTCAGACCCACTATGGACTGGACTTTCACACTATTATGTTAGATCCTCTATGGACTGGACTTTCACAATATTATGTCAGACCCACTGTGGACTGGACTTTCACAATATTATGTCAGACCCACTATGGACTGGACTTTCACAATATTATGTCAGACCCACTATGGACTGGACTTTCACAATATTATGTCAGATCCACTATGGACTGGACTTTCACACTATTATGTCAGACCCACTGTGGACTGGACTTTCACAATATTATGTCAGACCCACTATGGACTGGACTTTCACAATATTATGTCAGACCCACTATGGACTGGACTTTCACACTATTATGTTAGATCCACTATGGACTGGACTTTCACAATATTATGTCAGACCCACTGTGGACTGGACTTTCACAATATTATGTCAGACCCACTATGGACTGGACTTTCACAATATTATGTCAGACCCACTATGGACTGGACTTTCACAATATTATGTTAGATCCACTATGGACTGGACTTTCACAATATTATGTCAGATCCACTATGGACTGGACTTTCACACTATTATGTCAGACCCACTGTGGACTGGACTTTCACAATATTATGTCAGACCCACTGTGGACTGGACTTTCACAATATTATGTCAGACCCACTGTGGACTGGACTTTCACAATATTATGTCAGACCCACTGTGGACTGGACTTTCACAATATTATGTCAGACCCACTATGGACTGGACTTTCACAATATTATGTCAGACCCACTGTGGACTGGACTTTCACAATATTATGTCAGACCCACTGTGGACTGGACTTTCACAATATTATGTCAGACCCACTGTGGACTGGACTTTCACAATATTATGTCAGACCCACTGTGGACTGGACTTTCACAATATTATGTCAGACCCACTGTGGACTGGACTTTCACAATATTATGTCAGACCCACTGTGGACTGGACTTTCACAATATTATGTCAGACCCACTGTGGACTGGACTTTCACAATATTATGTCAGACCCACTGTGGACTGGACTTTCACAATATTATGTCAGACCCACTGTGGACTGGACTTTCACAATATTATGTCAGACCCACTGTGGACTGGACTTTCACAATATTATGTCAGACCCACTGTGGACTGGACTTTCACAATATTATGTCAGACCCACTGTGGACTGGACTTTCACAATATTATGTCAGACCCACTGTGGACTGGACTTTCACAATATTATGTCAGACCCACTGTGGACTGGACTTTCACAATATTATGTCAGATCCACTGTGGACTGGACTTTCACAATATTATGTCAGACCCACTGTGGACTGGACTTTCACAATATTATGTCAGACCCACTGTGGACTGGACTTTCACAATATTATGTCAGACCCACTGTGGACTGGACTTTCACAATATTATGTCAGATCCACTATAGACTGGACTTTCACAATATTATGTCAGACCCACTATGGACTGGACTTTCACAATATTATGTCAGACCCACTGTGGACTGGACTTTCACAATATTATGTCAGATCCACTGTGGACTGGACTTTCACAATATTATGTCAGACCCACTGTGGACTGGACTTTCACAATATTATGTCAGACCCACTGTGGACTGGACTTTCACAATATTATGTCAGATCCACTATAGACTGGACTTTCACAATATTATGTCAGACCCACTATGGACTGGACTTTCACAATATTATGTCAGACCCACTGTGGACTGGACTTTCACAATATTATGTCAGATCCACTATAGACTGGACTTTCACAATATTATGTCAGACCCACTATGGACTGGACTTTCACAATATTATGTCAGACCCACTGTGGACTGGACTTTCACAATATTATGTTAGATCCACTATGGACTGGACTCTCACACTATTATGTTAGATCCTCTATGGACTGGACTTTCACAATATTATGTCAGACCCACTGTGGACTGGACTTTCACAATATTATGTCAGACCCACTGTGGACTGGACTTTCACAATATTATGTCAGATCCACTGTGGACTGGACTTTCACAATATTATGTCAGACCCACTCGACATCCATTGCTTTCGGTCTCCCCTAGAGGGGGGGGGGGGGGGGGGGTTACCCACATATGCGGTCCTCTCCAAGGTTTCTCATAGTCATTCACATTGACGTCCCACTGGGGTGAGTTTTCCTTGCCCGTATGTGGGCTCTGTACCGAGGATGTCGTTGTGGCTTGTACAGCCCTTTGAGACACTTGTGATTTAGGGCTATATAAATAAACATTGATTGATTGATTGATTGATTGCAATCAATGTAACCGCTCCACAACACCACCATTTTCACATTTTAAAAAGAAAAACACATTTGTAAGTAATAAATATTGTATGAAAAACAATACAATAGAATGTACTACTAACAACGGCAGTACTTTTTGGAAGTTTTGTTTCACCACAGGATGCAGAGGCGGCAGGCGAAGTGCAGGTTAAAATGTGTTTAACAAATAAAGTGCAGCAGGGAAATGCACAGCAAGCAAAAATGATCCAGCCTAGTCCATCCTCAATCATGGACACATAAAGGTATTTTAATTAGACTTAGACTTAGACTTGGACAAACTTTAATGATCCACAAGGGAAATTGTTCAACACAGTAGCTCAGTTACAAGGATGGAAAGGACAATGCAGGTATAAATAGACTAATATAGCTATAAAAAAATCAAACATATATACGAATATATACATAATATGTGTCCAGAGTAATTTATATACAGATATATTATATTATGTCTATAACATATATACAATACAAACCAATGACCATGTACAATATTACAGTATATACAGTATATATGACAGCAGCAGCATAAAATGGAGAGTAGGTCCAGCAGGAAATAGAAAATAGACATTATAAACAAAGAGAAGTAGCTAACATGTCAGGTGTCAGGTAATAGACAGATGTCATCTATTGCTGTATGGCCAGTGTTTTATACAGGTAATAGACTGATATCATCAGGTAATAGACACATGTCATCTATTGCTGTATGGCCAGTGTTTTATACAGGTAATAGACTGATATCATCAGGTAATAGACACATGTCATCTATTGCTGTATGGCCAGTGTTTTATACAGGTAATAGACTGATATCATCAGGTAATAGGCAGATGTCATCTATTGCTGTATGGCCAGTGTTTTATACAGGTAATAGACTGATATCATCAGGTAATAGACAGATGTCACCTGTTGCTGTATGGCCAGTGTTTTATACAGGTAATAGACTGATATCATCAGGTAATAGACACATGTCATCTATTGCTGTATGGCCAGTGTTTTATACAGGTGATAGACTGATATCATCAGGTAATAGGCAGATGTCATCTATTGCTGTATGGCCAGTGTTTTATACAGGTAATAGACTGATATCATCAGGTAATAGGCAGATGTCATCTATTGCTGTATGGCCAGTGTTTTATACAGGTAATAGACTGATATCATCAGGTAATAGACAGATGTCACCTATTGCTGTATGGCCAGTGTTTTATACAGGTAATAGACTGATATCATCAGGTAATAGACACATGTCATCTATTGCTGTATGGCCAGTGTTTTATACAGGTAATAGACTGATATCATCAGGTAATAGGCAGATGTCATCTATTGCTGTATGGCCAGTGTTTTATACAGGTAATATACTGATATCATCAGGTAATAGACAGATGTCACCTATTGCTGTATGGCCAGTGTTTTATACAGGTAATAGACTGATATCATCAGGTAATAGACACATATCATCTATTGCTGTATGGCCAGTGATTTATACAGGAAATAGACTGATATCATCAGGTAATAGACACATGTCATCTATTGCTGTATGGCCAGTGTTTTATACAGGTAATAGACTGATATCATCAGGTAATAGGCAGATGTCATCTATTGCTGTATGGCCAGTGTTTTATACAGGTAATAGACTGATATCATCAGGTAATAGACAGATGTCACCTATTGCTGTATGGCCAGTGTTTTATACAGGTAATAGACTGATATCATCAGGTAATAGACACATGTCATCTATTGCTGTATGGCCAGTGTTTTATACAGGTAATAGACTGATATCATCAGGTAATAGACACATGTCATCTATTGCTGTATGGCCAGTGTTTTATACAGGTAATAGACTGATATCATCAGGTAATAGACACATGTCATCTATTGCTGTATGGCCAGTGTTTTATACAGGTAATAGACTGATATCATCAGGTAATAGACACATGTCATCTATTGCTGTATGGCCAGTGTTTTATACAGGTAATAGACCGATATCATCAGGTAATAGACACATGTCATCTATTGCTGTATGGCCAGTGTTTTATACAGGTAATAGACTGATATCATCAGGTAATAGACAGATGTCATCTATTGCTGTATGGCCAGTGTTTTATACAGCTGGATGGAGTGTGGAATAAAGGAGTTGTTGAATGGCACAGTGCGGGAAGGAAGTTGAAGGAGCCTGTTGGAGTATGAACTCCACCGTCCCTTAATTGTCAGGTGGAGTGGATGGGCAGGATTGTCCATGATGGCCAGCAGTTTGTCCAGTGACCTCCTGTCTCTCACTGACACAAACACTTGACTTTGTCCTCCTGTCTCTCACTGACACAAACACTTGACTTTGTCCTCCTGTCTCTCACTGACACAAACACTTGACTTTGTCCTCCTGTCTCTCACTGACACAAACACTTGACTTTGTCCTCCTGTCTCTCACTGACACAAACACTTGACTTTGTCCTCCTGTCTTTCACTGACACAAACACTTGACTTTGTCCTCCTGTCACTCACTGACACAAACACTTGACTTTGTCCTCCTGTCCCTCACTGACACAAACACTTGACTTTGTCCTCCTGTCTCTCACTGACACAAACACTTGACTTTGTCCTCCTGTCCCTCACTGACACAAACACTTGACTTTGTCCTCCTGTCTCTCACTGACACAAACACTTGACTTTGTCCTCCTGTCTCTCACTGACACAAACACTTTGTCCTCCTGTCCCTCACTGACACAAACACTTTGTCCTCCTGTCCCTCACTGACACAAACACTTGACTTTGTCCTCCTGTCCCTCACTGACACAAACACTTGACTTTGTCCTCCTGTCTCTCACTGACACAAACACTTGACTTTGTCCTCCTGTCTCTCACTGACACAAACACTTGACTTTGTCCTCCTGTCTCTCACTGACACAAACACTTGACTTTGTCCTCCTGTCTCTCACTGACACAAACACTTGACTTTGTCCTCCTGTCTCTCACTGACACAAACACTTGACTTTGTCCTCCTGTCTCTCACTGACACAAACACTTGACTTTGTCCTCCTGTCTCTCACTGACACAAACACTTGACTTTGTCCTCCTGTCTCTCACTGACACAAACACTTGACTTTGTCCTCCTGTCCCTCACTGACACAAACACTTGACTTTGTCCTCCTGTCTCTCACTGACACAAACACTTGACTTTGTCCTCCTGTCTCTCACTGACACAAACACTTGACTTTGTCCTCCTGTCCCTCACTGACACAAACTCTTGACTTTGTCCTCCTGTCTCTCACTGACACAAACACTTGACTTTGTCTTCCTGTCCCTCACGGACACAAACACTTGACTTTGTCCTCCTGTCTCTCACTGACACAAACACTTGACTTTGTCCTCCTGTCCCTCACTGACACAAACACTTGACTTTGTCCTCCTGTCTCTCACTGACACAAACACTTGACTTTGTCCTCCTGTCTCTCACTGACACAAACACTTGACTTTGTCCTCCTGTCTCTCACTGACACAAACACTTGACTTTGTCCTCCTGTCTCTCACTGACACAAACACTTGACTTTGTCCTCCTGTCCCTCACTGACACAAACACTTGACTTTGTCCTCCTGTCCCTCACTGACACAAACACTTTGTCCTCCTGTCCCTCACTGACACAAACACTTTGTCCTCCTGTCCCTCACTGACACAAACACTTGACTTTGTCCTCCTGTCTCTCACTGACACAAACACTTGACTTTGTCCTCCTGTCCCTCACTGACACAAACACTTGACTTTGTCCTCCTGTCTCTCACTGACACAAACACTTGACTTTGTCCTCCTGTCCCTCACTGACACAAACACTTGACTTTGTCCTCCTGTCCCTCACTGACACAAACACTTGACTTTGTCCTCCTGTCTCTCACTGACACAAACACTTGACTTTGTCCTCCTGTCCCTCACTGACACAAACACTTGACTTTGTCCTCCTGTCTCTCACTGACACAAACACTTGACTTTGTCCTCCTGTCCCTCACTGACACAAACACTTGACTTTGTCCTCCTGTCTCTCACTGACACAAACACTTGACTTTGTCCTCCTGTCCCTCACTGACACAAACACTTGACTTTGTCCTCCTGTCTCTCACTGACACAAACACTTTGTCCTCCTGTCCCTCACTGACACAAACACTTGACTTTGTCCTCCTGTCCCTCACTGACACAAACACTTGACTTTGTCCTCCTGTCCCTCACTGACACAAACGCCTCCAATTGCGTGCCAATAGTTTGGCCGGCTTTCCGGATCAGATTATCAATCCGGTTTGAGTCCCTTTTGCTGGTGCTGCTCCCCCAACAAAGCACTGCAAAGTACAGTGCACTACAAAGTACAGTGCACTGGCCACTACAAAGTACAGTGCACTGGCCACTACAAAGTACAGTGCACTGGCCACAACACACTGATAAAAGATCTCCAACACACATTGAAGGACCTAAGCTTCCTCAAGAAAAAGAGTCTGCGCATGCCCTTCTTGTAAACAGCTTTGCAGTTGTCCTTCCAGTCCAGTCTGCTGTTCAAGTGGACTCCCAGGTACTTGTACTGCTCCACTACTAAGCTCATTCAGACTAAAGTGGTGGCAAATGGAGGAAAACAGACATTAAAATATGAGAACTGGAAAGGAGATCAAACAAAATCCATCAAACTAGTAATAAATGTTAGCTTGTACAGCATTAGCCTGACTCTGCTACACAATCAGTGACTAATTATTTCTCTAATTCTATGAATATTATCAGCTTCTTTTCCTCAGCATCACACCCACTGTCTTCCTGCATGGCTGTTGATCTCTCCTTTTAAGATATGACTTGTTGTTGATCTCTCCTTTTAAGATATGACTTGTTGTTGATCTCTCCTTTTAAGCTGTGACTTGTTGATCTCTCCTTTTAAGCTGTGACTTGTTGTTGATCTCTCCTTTTAAGCTGTGACTTGTTGTTGACCTCTCCTTTTAAGCTCTGACTTATTGTTGATCTCTCCTTTTAAGCTCTGACTTGCAAGTAAGACGGGATCTCACGGCTTTCATTTTGGCATTCGCTATACCAACCACCAATGCTCAATGATAACAAAAAGCCAAGAGATAGCTCGTATCTCAAAATACTCGTAAATTGGGGTGCCGTATTTTTTGGACTATAAGCACACTCAAAATCCTTTCATTTTGTTGTATCTCAGAGAAGGGAAGGAGGCGACAACCAGGGCAGGACTGCGGTTTACAAGGTTTATTGGAAAAACCTTAGATGAATACGTGGCGTGTGTATGCTACTCAAAGTGAGTGACTGTTGACTATGTGTAAAATTATAATGTAAATGTTACCAAGGGTTGTTGTCTGTAAATGTTGGTTGTACCTTTCGTCGTATCCAAGGGGGCAAAGGCGAAGAGGCAGTTCATGGACAGGCAAGTGGTCGTGGACAAGAGCAGGGCAACAGGGTCTGGGTCCAAGCAGGGAGGTCGTGGATCGAGGTGGGCAGTTAGGAATCCGGATGGGTGTCGAGTGACAAGGCACGATCACGGAGGTCAGGAGAGTCACTGTGGAAATACAAAAGGGCATGAACCAGGGGGAAACACGGAGAAATAGAGCAAAACAAGGACAAGGAAATCACTGGGAAAAGGAATGCCAGACGTGATGCTTACTGGAAGGTTAGCGACGTTCTGGCAAAGGTTCCTTGGGTCCGCTGGTCTTTATGCCGCTCCCCCTCGTCAAGTCCAGGTGTGCTGATCAGTGATTGCTTGCAGACTTGTTGCTGTGTGGGCGTGTTGTGCTCAGTGTGAGCAGAGGTGTGTTTGAGCGTCCTGCCAGCAGAGGGGTTAGCAGAGGTGCCTGCAGCTCCAGCTGCAGTGGAAACCTGGGATCGACTCCGCGTCATGACAGCAGAGGTGGGACCAAGTCATTGCTTTGCAAGTCACAAGTAAGTCTCAAGTCTTTGCCCTCAAGTCTCGAGTCAAGTCCCGAGTCAAGACAGGCAAGTCCCGAGTCAAGTCCAAAGTCAAGACTGGAAAGTCTCAAGTCAAGTCACAAGTCCTGCATTTTGAGTTTCGAGTCCTTTCAAGTCCTTTTAACCACAGACTAATATTTTTACACAGATTGTGTATGCTTTTAAACCGCTGTATTTATTTATTAAAACAAGTGCATTTGAAATAGCAGGAAAGAAAATAGTACTGACATTGCAATTCATAATAGCACTATTAACCAGTCATTTTAATAGTTTTGTCATGACTAGGTCTTTGGCGTGGATTGCTCTCCCGTGGTGCAAACGAATTGGACCATACGTGGCGTGAAGGTGAGGACATGTTTAATATTTTAACTCAAACAAAAAGGTACAAACAAAAGGCGCTCACAGCGGAGGTAAAAAACTTGACTAGAAAACAAAAGGCGCGCACAATGGCGGAGAACTATGAACATTAAACAAACAAAAACTTACGTGACAAGGAACTGTGAACATGGCATGAATGTATGATGTCGCCAGGACGAACAACAGAAACAGAAAAGCCTATATAGTGACATGATAAGTGAAAACAGGTGCGTGACTAACTGTGAACAGGTGCGTGACATGACTGTGAAAACGTGAGACAGGTGTGTGTGAGTCCAAACGTGGAACAGGTGAAACTAATGGTTGCTATGGTGACAAACAAAACCAGGAAGTGAAACAAGGAACTAAGGAAGTGTCCAAAAAACAAAACAGCACATGGCCAAACAAAAACATGAACACAGACATGACAGAACCCCCCCCTTACGGACAGATCCCAGATGGCCAAAAACAAAAAACAGGATCAAGAGTCATGGGAGGGAGGGAGGGGGACATGGCGGTGGGTCGCCAGACCAGGTGTCCCCGAATCCACCGGGGCAGAGTCAGGTGGCGGCGGCGGGTAGACCGCCGCTGAACCTGACGAGGTGGGCGACCTGGGAATGGCCACATTCGTGGCAGACGAGGAGGTCGGCGCACCTGGCGTGGCGGACGCCCATGGAATGGCCACATCCTTGGCCGACGAGGAGGTGGGCGCGTTGTCGTGGCAGGCGGCGAAGCTTGGCGTGGTGCGTCAGGCGGCGAAGCTTGGCGTGGTGCGTCAGGCGGCGAAGCTTGGCGTGGTGCGTCAGGCGGCGAAGCTTGGCGTGGGGGGTCTTTGTCTTGGCGTGGGTGGTCTTGGCCTTGGCGGTCTTGGTCTTGGCAGCGTGGGTCATGGTCTTGGTCACTTGGCGGGTCTTGGTCTTGGTCACTTGGCGGTTCTTGGTCACTTGGCGGTTCTTGGTCACTTGGCGGTTCTTGGTCTTGGTCACTTGGCGGGTCTTGGTCTTGGTCACTTGGCGGGTCTTGGTCTTGGTCACTTGGCGGGTCTTGGTCTTGGCTTTGGTCTTGGCGTGGGGCAGCCACGGGCGGCACTTGGCGGCGTGGGGCAGCCACGGGCGGCACTTGGCGGCGTGGGGCAGCCACGGGCGGCACTTGGCGGCGTGGGGCAGCCACGGGCGGCACTTGGCGTCGTGAAGCTGCGACTGGCGGCACTTGGCGTCGTGAAGCTGCGACTGGCGGCACTTGGCGTCGTGAAGCTGCGACTGGCGGCACTTGGCGTCGTGAAGCTGCGACTGGCGGCACTTGGCGTCGTGAAGCTGCGACTGGCGGCACTTGGCGTCGTGAAGCTGCGACTGGCGGCACTTGGCGTCGTGAAGCTGCGACTGGCGGCACTTGGCGTCGTGAAGCTGCGACTGGCGGCACTTGGCGTCGTGAAGCTGCGACTGGCGGCACTGGGCGTGGAGCAGGTACTGGCGGCGCTTGGCGTGGAGCAGGTACTGGCGGCGCTTGGCGTGGAGCAGGTACTGGTGGCGCTTGGCGTGGAGCTGGGCGTGGAGCAGGTGGATCTTGGCATGGTCGAAAAACTGGTGGTGGCGGCCGTGCTGGTGGCTGTGGCTTGGCAGGTCGAAAGACAGGTGGTGGGGGTCGTGCTGGAGGCTGTGGCTTGGCGTGACGAAAGACAGGTGGTGGGGGTCGTGCTGGTGGCTGTGGCTTGGCAGGTCGAAAGACAGGTGGTGGGGGTCGTGCTGGTGGCTGTGGCTTGGCAGGTCGAAAGACAGGTGGTGGTGGTCGTGCTGGAGGCTGTGGCTTGGCGTGACGATGCTGAGCCACCCCACCTGAACAATTCCCAGCCCTAGCCCCCCCCTCAAGGAGCGGATCCCAGACGCGCTCCCCGCGGTCTGGAACCGTCTTTTGGGGTGGGCGGAGGGGGTTCAGGAGGAGGGCAGAAGCCTCCCCTCTAAATTGTCCAAAATGTCTTTCTTCTTGTACCTGGGATCTTGTGGGTGAAAAAAAAAGGTGTGACTTGGGCGTGGCTTGAGTCCTGGGGGGCGGGGCATGGAATTTGGGTGGCTTGGATTGACAGGATCTGATTTCTAAAAACATGTCCTGGTAATGTCTTATCATGTTTTTAGAGTCTTTGGCTGGAGGCGGATGATCAAAAGAAAAAGAGTTCAGAAAAAAAAAATCCTGGTCTGTGATGTCATTTTGGAGCTGTGGAGCTGGCAGCAACCTGCTTCCGCCCGGAGTGGGAGGAGCCTGCGGCAGCGCCGCATGCTGTCCGCTCGCCTTCCCTGATGTCTTTGGTCTGGAGCGGCGCTTCCAGGACTGCGGTGACGCAGCGCCATCTTCGGACCAACTGGAGCTCAATGGCACCAGATTTCCATCTGGCCCCCACATCAGGTCTCTGCGCTTACCGGAGGAATAACGCAGCGTCTCTTCCTCCAACGCGCGGAGGACCTCCCACGTTGCCTCGTCAAAATTGTCCAATTTTTTTGCGGGAGAGCTCTCGTGCTGGCGACATCTGTCATAACTCGGTCTTTGGCGTGGATTGCTCTCCCGTGGTGCAAACGAATTGGACCATACGTGGCGTGAAGGTGAGGACATGTTTAATATTTTAACTCAAACAAAAAGGTACAAACAAAAGGCGCTCACAGCGGAGGTAAAAAACTTGACTAGAAAACAAAAGGCGCGCACAATGGCGGAGAACTATGAACATTAAACAAACAAAAACTTACGTGACAAGGAACTGTGAACATGGCATGAATGTATGATGTCGCCAGGACGAACAACAGAAACAGAAAAGCCTATATAGTGACATGATAAGTGAAAACAGGTGCGTGACTAACTGTGAACAGGTGCGTGACATGACTGTGAAAACGTGAGACAGGTGTGTGTGAGTCCAAACGTGGAACAGGTGAAACTAATGGTTGCTATGGTGACAAACAAAACCAGGAAGTGAAACAAGGAACTAAGGAAGTGTCCAAAAAACAAAACAGCACATGGCCAAACAAAAACATGAACACAGACATGACAAGTTTAAACAATTTTAAACATTTAACTCATTCCTTTACAGAATAAACACATTTGCAAAAACAAGTGCAACTGTACTTATTTGTACAAAAGTGTAAACATTGTATTTCCATGGCATATTGCATTGTGACTAGTTCCACAGCAGTTTCTATTCTGTTCTTACCTTATCTCATTGATCTCATCTCATACTGTATGTGTGTTGATGTGTGCGTACACATGAAAAACATAACAAATACATGAACATAACAATGAACAGAGTTGTACTTTTTAGATGTCAGGGCCCTATGCAATATGTACACATATTCTTAATATAGTATATATTTTAACTGACCTTTATTTGACTATGTTTGTCTTTTTGTAGGTGGCTAAAATACGCGGTGCTGCTGACCGCCGTCTAATGTTATGTTACTGTGTGTGATACATTGACTAACGTAACGTTAACTGTAGGTACCTCATGCAACCCTGCTTAAAAAAATCACTTGACAAAAAGTATGAATAAGGTAGCAAACTGCAGTGGACGCAACATATTGCCGTGTTTGAAATGACGTTATAACCATAAACATCTTATAAGTAGACGCAATATTAGTTGCTGTGACGCGAGCAATTTGCATCTTGAAGTGGTGATGAGGAGCCGGCGAGCAACCTAAACTGACAGTTGACAGGTAGAAAACAAAGATGCCGGGCTGGTGTTCAGCGTTTTCCTGCTCAAATGAGCGGACTGTTGAAAATAGGAATCGGGGGATTACTTTTCACAAGTAAGATTTAACATTAATGTACTATTGGTTGTATTTTATGAAAATAACATTACCACAGAGTTGAGAAGGAGCAAAGATCTTCAATATTTGTATGTGAAAATCACAAATAAATCTTCTGGGGGAGGATGACGCCCCTACAGGGGTTTGGTTTACAAACTTTCAGCCCCACCTAAAACAAAATTCACCAGCCGCCATTGATTATAATGCATTCTCATTTTAGGCAAAATATAAGACAATACTTTCTTAACAGTATAATTGTAACCAGGAATAAGTCTTCAAGTAACAATATTCAAATACTAACATTGTTGGGTAAAACAGAATTTGGTTTTATTCTGAATCCAGTGAAACAGATTGGTGGTTTTAGCTGATATAAAGACTTTCAGGTGTTTATATATGTTTAAGTATTTGGCAGACGCTTTTATCCAAAGTGACATACATAAAAAATACATATAAAACAATCACTGTAAACATGATCATTTAAGGGAAGAATGTAATACAACATATCAATACAAAGTGTCAAGACAGAATAAACTCTCTGCTGCTGCAGCAACAGAGATACGGTCTATAAGATATATAGATATCTAATGTATTCATACATTGTTTATGTAGCATGTATATATAACGTCATCATATTGTTTCTTCAATTTAAAAATAGCTGACCGTTTTTTCCCCTTCTCTGGGTTTATATTCCCAGTTTTGATCTCGGACGTCTGGTCACTTATAGCGTATAAGAATATTCTATTACTGTTAAGCAAACTATGAATAATAAAACATGTGTCCGTTATCATAGCTACACGTATGACAAAAAAGCGCGTGACAATGAGTGGTAATCAGTGAGGTAAAATGAATAAAATGCGTTGACAGTTCATTGCTCCTGCCAAATGAATTGCACTGAGTGGAGCGGATCACCACTCCAAGATGGCGGCCCCGCGTCTCGTCTGCGCCAGTAGGCAGTAGCGCTCGGTGCTGTGTACCCTTATAAGATGTCTATGGTTATAACGTTAGCAGTGAGTTTACAGCCTCACTGATTTAACTACACAGCAAATAAAAGTCATGTTACTTAGCCAATAAACGTTATCTTACATTCAAAACTTACCCTTCTTTGTGCAACTTCAAATGTCGAACGAAGTTGGAAGTTGTTGCGTCTCCGTCTGTAATATTCCAACTGCGTGATTTGCATACGGCAATTCGTTGACCAAGTCGTAGTTTTTATACCCGAACGAAACCAACTTTGGTATAAATCTTTCTCACTGGCGCGTTGTTTGACAACTCTTGTTCATTGGTTGTCCTGCAATTTGATTGGATGAATGCTGCGTGATGAAAACAAGGTAGATCTAATTTGATTGGCTGTTGTACTGATAGACACACACGCTGATAGACACACACGCTGATAGACAGACAGACACGTACAAAATGAAAGCTACGGAGCGCTCCCAAATAACTTTTTAAGCTTTAGGTTTTGGGGAAAGTAGCAAGTCATGTCAAGTCAAAAGGCTCAAGTCCAAGTGAAGTCACAAGTCATTGATGTTAAAGTCTAACTCGAGTTGCAAGTCTCTTTACATTTTGTCAAGTCGAGTCTAAAGTCATCAAATTCAGGACTCGAGTCTGACTCGAGTCCAAGTCATGTGACTCGAGTCCACACCTCTGCATGACAGTACCCCCCCCCCCCTTATGCGAGGCCCCCGACGAGCGCCGAGGAGCATCAGGATTGGCACGGTAGAAGTCCCCTAGAAGTGAGGGATCGGCAAGGTAGGAGGCTGGCACCCATGATCTGTCTTCAGGTCCATATCCCTCCCAGTCGACCAGATAAACAAGCCCCCTACCTTGTCGACGGACCCTGAGGATCTCCTTGACCGTCCAAACCTGATCTCCATTAGGCAAAAACCTAGAGGGTGGGGGGGCAGGGACAGGAGGGGACAGAGCACTCTCCGCTACCGGTTTAATCTGGGAAACATGGACAACAGGATGCCGCTTGACCGAGGGTGGGAGAGCCAATTTAACAGATACAGGGTTTATGATAGAAATGATGGAGAACGGACCAACATAACGGGGAGCCAATTTTCTAGATGGTACCTGGAGACTGAGGTCCTTAGTGAGAAGCATCACTTGTTGTCCTGGTTTATAGGACGGGGCTGGAATACGATGACGGTTGGCGTTGCGACACATTTTCTCAGATGCTCTTTCCAAAGCTGCACGAGCGGCTCTCCACACCCTCTGACACCGTCTAATATGAGCTCTAGTAGAGGGAACAGCGATTTCCAGTTCCTGTTGGGGAAATAAAGGGGGTTGATAACCTAATGAGCACTCAAATGGGGACATACCGGTAGCGGAGCTCTTCAAGGAGTTATAAGAAAACTCCACCCATGGCAAATACTTGCTCCAGGACGTGGGTTGATGACTGGCGACACATCGGAGCATGGTCTCCAAGCTTTGATTAGTTCTTTCAGCCTGCCCGTTGCTCTGGGGATGGTATCCCGATGTGAGGCTGACCGAGGCCCCGATACCCTTGCAGAAGGCTCTCCATACTTGCGATGTAAACTGAGGGCCTCGGTCAGAAACGATATCCATCGGAATACCATGTTGTTTGACGACGTGAAGTGTGAGGAGGTCAGAAGTCTCTGAGGCAGAAGGTAACTTTCGCAGTGGAACAAAATGGGCTGCTTTGGAGAAACGGTCTACAATAGTAAGGACAGTGGTGTTACCTCTGGAGGCTGGAAATCCTGTCACAAAATCCAGGGCGATGTGTGACCAAGGACGGGCAGGAATGGAGAGAGGGTGAAGAAGACCAGCAGGAGGCCTGTGTGACATCTTACTACGGGCACAAGTTAAACAAGCAGCGATAAACTCACGAGTGTCCTTGGCCATTGATGGCCACCAAAAACGTCTTCGCAGCAGTGATAGGGTTCGTTGAAAGCCAGGATGGCATGAGAACAGGCTAGAGTGCCCCCAATCCAGGACCCTGTGTCGTAACTCCCGATGGACGAACAGTTTGTTGGGAGGTCCACCTCCCGGTCCTGGATTGGAACGCAGTGCAGCCTTAACTAGGTCCTCCACTGTCCAAGTTACCATCCCAATGATACGAGTGGAAGGAAGGATGGGTTCTGCCACTGCCGGACCGGTAGGTTCCTTCAGAAATAACCGGGACAGTGCGTCAGCCTTAGTGTTCTTGGACCCAGGTCTGAAAGAAAGCACGTAATTGAAGCGAGAGAAAAACTGCTGCCACCTTGCCTGGCGGTTGTTGATCCTCTTGGCAGCACGGATGTGTAGAAGGTTACTGTGGTCGGTTAGGATCTGAAACTGGTGTCTAGCTCCTTCCAACCAGTGTCTCCATTCCACCAGGGCCTCATGGACTGCCAGTAATTCTCTATTCCCAGCATCATAATTCTGTTCGGCCAGGGTCAGGCGCCTGGAGAAAAAAGCAACAGGGTGAACCAAATTGTCACTTTTGGACCGTTGAGAGAGAATAGCCCCAATCCCAGAGTCTGAGGCGTCAACCTCCACCAAAAAAGCAGTTTCTAAGTCGGGATGGACTAGAATGGTGGCAGAAACTAAACGCTCCTTTAACTCCTCGAAGGCCTTCCTCGCCAAAAGAGTCCACACAAAAGGAACGTTAGTAGACGTAAGCGAATGTAGTGGTGCCGCAACTCTACTGAAGTCTTGAATGAAGCGACGGTAGAAGCCAGCGAAGCCGAGGAACCTCCGAAGTTCCGTCCTAGTAGTAGGTTGCGGCCACTTCACCACGGCCTCCACCTTCTTCGGGTCTGGCCTTATGTGACCCCTTTCGACCACGAAACCGAGGAACTCCACCGAAGAGGAGTGGAAACAGCACTTTTCTGCCTTAACAAATAGACAGTTTTCCAAAAGCCGTTGCAGGACAAGTCGAACATGTCTTTGGTGATCAGAGAGGTTACGGGAGAAAATGAGAATATCATCTAGGTATACTACCACGAATTGGTCCAGCATGTCCCGAAGAATGTCGTTGACAAGAGTTTGGAAAACTGCAGGTGCGTTGGTGAGTCCAAAAGGCATCACTCGGTACTCATAATGCCCCATATGAGTGTTGAAAGCAGTCTTCCACTCGTCTCCCTCTTTGATCCGGACCAAGTGATAGGCGTTACGGAGATCCAGTTTGGTAAATATGGTAGCAGGTGCCAAAGGTTCAAAAGATGAGTTGAGTAGAGGAAGAGGGTACTTATTCTTAATGGTGATGTTGTTAAGGTGACGGTAGTCAATGCAGGGACGAAGGGATCCGTCCTTCTTGGCCACGAAAAAGAATCCCGCCGCCAGTGGAGACTTGGATGGTGTTATGATGCCCGAGGCAAGGCCCTCGGTGATGTAGTTCCTCATAGCTTCCTTCTCTGGAAGAGACAAGTTGTATAGGCGACTAGACGGCAAGGTAGCGTTAGGGAGTAACTCGATGGCACAATCATAAGGTCTATGAGGGGGTAATCCCAGGGCACGTACCTTGCTGAAGACCTCGGCTAAGTCATGGTAGCAAGCTGGAACCAGAGATAGATCGGCATGGGGAGTCGTGGTAGTGGAGTGGTAGACCGGATGAGATGCTGACCCAAGACAGTTGGCCATGCAGGGTGTACTCCAAGCCAGAATTCTGCCAGAAGACCAAGATATATGGGGGTTGTGGTGACGAAGCCAAGATCTTCCATGTACCAGTGGGGCTACCGGAGCTTCTAGCACCCATAAACTAATGGTTTCTCTGTGATTTCCAGAAATGGTCATGAAAAGGGGCTCCGTGCGGTACTTGATGGGGCCCAATGGTCGTCCATCTAGAGCCTGTGCAGGCAGCGTCTTGTCCAAGGATATCAGGGGAATGCCCATCTCCCGGGCGAACGTGTAGTCCAACAAACTCTCGTCAGCTCCCGAGTCCACAAATGCCTTCACTTGAATGCTCCTCTTGTCCCAGGCCAAAGTAGCGGGTAGCAGAATGTCAGGGTTTTCCTCTTTACGGGGAAATAAAGTATGGCTCACCAGGATCCCCTCTGCTGGTGAGCCTGATCGTTTGGTCTCGCTGGACAATTATATCAGACGTGTCCTGCTAGACCGCAGTAGAGGCAGAGACGCTGCCTGTACCTCCTCTCCCTTTCCTCAATGGGTAACCGTGTCCTACCCGACTGCATGGGCTCCGGGGCTGCCATTGTAGTAGTTGTAGGCCGGTATGGGTCCACCTCTGTCTTGAAGGTTCCTAGAGGCACCTCTCTGACCTCGCTCTGCTGCTCGTTCACGAAGTCGAATGTCAAATTGGAGGGCCAGTTCAATGAGGTATTTGCAGGACGTGGGTCTGTCCCTCAGTAGACCGTCCTTAATTTCATCGGAAAGGCCGCGACGGAATGCGCTTTGGAGCGCCCGGTCATCCCAACCGCTGTCTGCCGCCAAAGTCCGGAACTCTAAGGTGTAGGCTGCCACGGAACGTGAACCCTGCGAGATGGAGTGCAGACGTCCGGCCGCGTCCCCCCCATCCTTGGGGTGATTAAAGACAGCCCGAAATTCTGCACGGAACGCAGAATAGTCGGAGTTGAGCCCAATGGTCCTGTCAACTGCAGCTGTAGCCCATTTGAGAGCCGGGCCGGAAAGTAAGGAAAAAATAAATGCAATCTTGGCGCCGTCTGAGGAATAACGGGAGGGCTGGCGCCGAAAAATGAGGTCACATTGTACCAAGAACCCTCTACAAAGTTCAAAGTCCCCTTCAAAGGGTTTAGGGCTGGCAATCCTGGGCTCTCGTTCCAAAATGCTGTGTTCGGGTCCAAGAACTGGAGAAGCACGTGGAGGTACCACCGGTCAAGAACTGGCCCCGGGGCACATGTTGTCCAGCTTGGAATACAGTCTGGTAAAAGCTCTCTCAAGATGATCCTCAAGGGCGGTAAACCGAACCTGGTGTTCGCTAACGACGGAGCTAAGGATAGCTAGGTCGGAAGATATGGCTATCTGGGCCTGGGGCTTGCTGCTGTCGCCTGGTTCCGACATGTTGTTGGCCAGAACGTACTGTTGTATCTCAGAGAAGGGAAGGAGGCAACAACCAGGGCAGGACTGCGGTTTACAAGGTTTATTGGAAAAACCTTAGATGAATACGTGGCGTGTGTATGCTACTCAAAGTGAGTGACTGTTGACTATGTGTAAAATTATAATGTAAATGTTACCAAGGGTTGTTGTCTGTAAATGTTGGTTGTATCTTTCGTCGTATCCAAGGGGGCAAAGGCGAAGAGGCAGTTCATGGACAGGCAAGTGGTCGTGGACAAGAGCAGGGCAACAGGGTCTGGGTCCGAGCAGGGAGGTCGTGGATCGAGGTGGGCAGTTAGGAATCCGGATGGGTGTCGAGTGACAAGGCACGATCACGGAGGTCAGGAGAGTCACTGTGGAAATGTAGTGGATTGTCCGAAGCTTAAGCAGGCAACAAAAGTAGTTTAGTACAACAAATGTATTTACCCATTATCAGAAGTGCAGGTTGAATTGAGTTGGCCGTGCAGACAAACCACAAGTTACTCCGGAGCCAACAAGACACACACAAGCCAAAATCACCCCGGAGTTCCGGTCTTCTGCCATTTTTTATATGTCTGTTGTGCGTCATCGTTCCTTATTGAGTGCGTCAATTTCTTGTTTGCTTTTCCTATCTGTTCCATAACAACTCGAATCCTTTAGACAGTCAACACATTCTGTAGACAGGTCGGCACGACTTAATATTCACTTTTGTCCCACAACTGGTCCATTCATCCATCCATCCATCCATCTTCAACCGCTTATCCGGAATCGGGTCGCGGGGACAGCAGCTCCAGCAAAGACCCCCAGACTTCCCTCTCCAGAGCAACATTTGCGACTTCCTCCTGGGGAATTCCGAAGCGTTCCCAGGCCAGAGAGGAGATGTAATCCCCCCATCTGGTCCTTGGCCTGCCGCGGGGCCTCCTCCCAGTGGGACGTGCAACGAGGACCTCCCTAGGGAGACGCTCGTGAGGCATCCGCACGAGATGCCCGAACCACCTAAGCTGGCTCCTTTCCAAGCGATGGTATGTGGGCTTGTATTAAGCCTCAGGGAGGCTTGTATTAAGTTCAACTCAGGGAGTTGAACGCCCCTGCCTTACATAGTTCCGGGTCACCCTTGGGCAAGGTGTAGCACCCGAATGCCCCCCCCATCAGGGTTACGATACCCCCCATGAACTATACTAAAAGAGGATGCGTTACCCGGCCCGGAGGAAGCCCGGGGCCCTCCTCCGGAGCTAGGCCCGGAGGTAGGGCTCGTCAGCGAGCGCCTGGTGGCCGGGCTTGCCACGGAGCCCGGCCGGGCACAGCCCGAAGAAGCTACGTGGACACACCATCTTCTCTGCCACGTGGGCCCACCACCCGCGGTCGGAACCAGTGGGGTCGGGTGCGCTGCCAAGTGGATGGCGGTGAAAGTGGAGGCTCCGGACGGACCAATTCGGGGCAGCAGAGGCTGACTTTCGGGACGTGGAACGTCTCTACGCTGGTGGGGAAGGAGCCTGAGCTGGTGCGAGAGGTGGAGCGCTACCGGTTGGATCTGGTGGGGCTTACCTCTACGCATAGCAAGGGCTCTGAAACCACACTCCTGGTCCATTCAATGGCACAAAAATACAAGAGTATTGAAAATGAGCGGACATTCTTAAAAGACAAGAAATATAGGTCAAAAGGTCAGAAATTCTACTACATACCCGCCTTCCAGGGTCTTAAGACCCTGGACCAAAACAATTTCTGATATAGACCACTAACTTAAATCTCTACCGCAGATAGAGGCAAAAACCTCAATGTTTTTATACGAGGCAAAAATTCCGTCTATGACCCTCCTTCAGAGCGATCGCTGTTACCAGCCTGCAGTAAAACCATCTCACAGAACACAATTAGTGGCCTACCCTTTGATTTAGTAAGGGAATAACAAATACTTTGATCATGAACATCATTGAACATAAATAGATGAATGTATATAGACTTATGACTGTAAGACATTTGCAAAAATATTTTTCCCGGCATTTGCAATGGATGTAGTTACCAATATTGTTAATTACCAATTAATTTTGAACACACAACTGAATTTCGTATAAGTCCATGTTCGATTAGTGCTCGTATAGATGGCTCGGTGGTGCCTCAGGCTGGTGGCCTGCCGACACCTCGTTGGGCTTTTGGCTGCCTTGGTGAAGAAAGAGATCCACTCAAACAGTCTGTCTCTCTTTGGGGTGTGGTTCAGTCCATTGGGCAGACTGTTCAGTGGCATGTGCGTGCTGGCTGAAATTGGGGAAAACTCAGGTAGAGTTGGAGCTGTGGGGGCTTTGGGGAAGGCTGGGGCAGAGTATGGGGCGTGGGGCTTTGGTCCAGGCCCTCGGCTTGCTTCAGGCCTCCTCGCTGCTTCGGCACTCCCGACACTTCTTTCCACAGCTGCTGGAGTCCCGGTGGACCCATTGGCTGGCAACCTTAGTTGTTCTCGTCATCCCTGGCAAGGTGGCGTCTCTCCTCTCGGTTCCTTCCAGTCAGGCATCGGGTGTTGGTCCTGGATTGGCTTTGACCGTGCCCCTCTTAGCGAGTGCAAGGGAATCTGGAGTGGCTGCTTTCATCCTCAAATCTGCACAGAGGAACTGGCACACAAATTCCACATTTTGCAAACTTACCATTTTGGTCTCATGGTCTTTCCACCTTCCTAGGAAGCCGCTGGTCCTGAGAAGTGCTGATCTTGTGACTGAAGAAGACCAACCTGTTTTCTTAAAATAGGTGCCGTTGTTTGACCTAATCTTTTTGGGGAAACCATGTCGGGATATTAGATCATTCACAAAACATTTAATTACTGAATTGGCACCCTCCTTTGAGGTTGGGGTTGCTTTCGCCAACCACTGCAATTGTCAATCTAAATCATTACGTTCCTTTATCCTTGTGCCGGATTGATCATATCGATTAAATAAAACCTCAACACGCTCAAACTTGACCCAATCCAAACTCACCTCCCCCCTCTGTCCCTCTCACAGGGACAGTGTTAGTCGCAGTAATAGTAATAGTAGTAGTAGTAGTAGTATTAGTAGTTTCAGAAACATCCAAGAAAAAGAAAAGGCAGCTGATAGTCAAGTGCAGCAAGAACAGAGGCGGAGGACAGGTCATGTTTGAGGTCACTGTTCGCTTTTGCAATAGTACTTTGATATTTTACAACACCTAGTGAATTATTGTGGCCTCAATAATTCACTAAATAGTTGTATTTAATTTAGTCTATCTATGATGGGACAATGCACAGAAACATTAAGTTCAGAAACAGATATGTTCTGTACCAGATTATATCTAAATAGCTACTTTCCATCTGTAGTCCCTGGCTACCTAAAATAAAGGGATCCAAAAATCAAGCAATAAAATTATGACACTAATTAATCATAATAAATATATACATTTATAATAATCAATAATTAATCAAAAATAATCATACTGTAGCATGTAATCAGATTAAGAGAAGTCCTAAAATGCCCTTTCATGGACACATTCTTAATATACAATACAACCACACCTTATTGACATCATCACACAAAGATAATACATGCTCTTGTTCACATCTGTCATCATTCGTAAAAACAACCAAGATTTTAACAGCCATACCTCACAATTTACAACAAAAATGCTCTCATGGATAAATATAATACTCATTAAATTGATGTGTCAACATAATGCCCCTCTTAGTGACCGTGTGAGCAGCCTTGATTGCTCCAAAGCCACTTTTTAATTTCAAATTTTCTATTCCTTTTGTTCTAACGTGGAGAAGGCTAATTGGTCTGTACATGTTCTGGTCTTCTTTATTTCCTGCTTTATGGATTCAATCATAGTAGCAGTTTCTCGACGTGGTAGGGAAAGTGTTTTCCGTTATTGATTTATTTATCAATCGTTGTTATACGAGCAATAATACAATCCTTATATGTTTTTAGGAAGATAGTGTCCAACCCATATATATATATCTCTAGATCGTGAGTCTGATAATGCAGTGAAGATTTTGTTCAACTTTGTTTCATTTGTTAATTCTAAAATTAGTCCAACCTGAATAAATGACAATTATTTGCACTGATTTTGAGGGATTTTTATTCAGGGTTTGTACAGACTCGATGAAATGTTCATTAAAATTATTACTTATGTCCAGACTGTCTGCGATAGTAGCGCCATTGATATTTAATGTTATAGTGTTGTTTCTTGTTTGCTCTCTTCCCGTAAGTTTGTATCTGGTTTTCCATAACTCTCTATTGTTCCCTTTTGCAACTTTGATTAATTCTAAATGAAAGTCAGCCTTAGACTTCCGCATAAACATTGTTACCTTGTTCCTCCAAACTTTTAAAATCATACGATCTGTATTTAGACCTGTTTTAATTGCTCTTATGAGAGCTGAGTCCCGATGTCTTTATTAGAATCCAAATTGTTTTATTAATCCAAGGTATTTTTATTCCACACTCTTCTTTCTGGTTTTGTATTAGTGTATTTACAGATGATCTCTTTGATTTTTGTCATCCAATTGTAATTCTAGTAGGGCTGCTTATCATTTGTATCATGTAGAAGCCGTTTATAATATCCTTAAGTTTCTTTCTACGTGTTTTATTTAACCAGTCCAGATTAACGTCCCCCATGACGTTACTTCTTTCATACTATGCTGTTTGAGGATGTCTGAAAATGAATCAAGAAAAATGTCTTTAGCTGTGGTCGGTCGGTATACTACAATTACCTTGAAATACATTTCTGAGGAAAATGTGATTTTAATTTCAACATACTCAAATTGATCTACTTTTCAATCAATCAATCAATCAATGTTTATTTATATAGCCCTAAATCACAAGTGTCTCAAAGGGCTGTACAAGCCACGACATCCTCGGTACAGAGCCCACATACGGGCAAGGAAAAACTCACCCCAGTGGGACGTCGGTGAATGACTATGAGAAACCTTGGAGAGGACCGCATATGTGGGTAACCCCCCCCCCTCTAGGGGAGACCGAAAGCAACGGATGTCGAGTGGGTCTGACATAACATTGTGAAAGTCCAGTCCACAGTGGATCCAACACATCAGCGGGAGTCCAGTCCACAGCGGGGCCAACAGGAAACCATCCCGAGCGGAGACGGGTCAGCAGCGCAGAGATGTCCCCAACCGATGCACAGGCTAGTGGTCCACCCGGGGTCCCGGCTCTGGACAGCCAGCACTTCATCCATGGCCACCGGACCTATGCAACTCCCCCTCGCAAGGGACAGGGGAGAAGAGGAGAGAAGAAAAGAAACGGCAGATCAACTGGTCTAAAAAAGGGGGGTCTATTTAAAGGCTAGATTATACAAATGAGTTTTAAGATGGGACTTAAATGCTTCTACTGAGGTAGCATCTCTAACTGTTACCGGGAGGGCATTCCAGAGTACTGGAGCCCGAATAGAAAACGCTCTATAGCCCGCAGACTTTTTTTTGGCTCTGGGAATCACTAATAAGCCGGAGTTCTTTGAACGCAGATTTCTTGTCGGGACATATGGTACAATACAATCGGCAAGATAGGCTGGAGCTAAACCGTGTAGTATTTTATACGTAAGTAGTAAAACCTTAAAGTCGCATCTTAAGTGCACAGGAAGCCAGTGCAAGTGAGCCAGTATAGGTATATATATATATGTATATAAAGGTATATACAGTATAGGCGTAATATGATCAAACTTTCTTGTTTTTGTCAAAAGCCTTGCAGCCGCATTTTGTACCAACTGTAATCTTTTAATGCTAGACATAGGGAGGCCCGAAAATAATACGTTACAGTAATCGAGACGAGACGTAACGAACGCATGAATAATGATCTCAGCGTCGCTAGTGGACAAGATGGAACGAATTTTAGCGATATTACGGAGATGAAAGAAGGCCGTTCTAGTAACACTCTTAATGTGCGACTCAAACGAGAGAGTTGGGTGGAAGATAATACCCAGATTCTTTACCGAGTCTCCTTGTTTAATTGTTTGGTTGTCAAATGTTAAGGTGGTATTATTAAATAGATGTTGGTGTTGAGCAGGACCGATAATCAGCATTTCCGTTTTCTTAGCGTTGAGTTGCAAAAAGTTAGCGGACATCCATTGTTTAATTTCATTAAGACACGCCTCCAGCTGACTACAGTCCGGCGTGTTGGTCAGCTTTAGGGGCATGTAGAGTTGAGTGTCATCAGCATAACAGTGAAAGCTAACACCGTACTTGCGTATGATGTCACCTAGCGGCAGCATGTAAATACTAAAGAGTGCAGGGCCAAGAACTGAACCCTGGGGAACTCCGCACGTTACCTTGACATAGTCCGAGGCCACATTGTTATGGGAGACGCACTGCATCCTGTCAGTAAGATAAGAGTTAAACCAAGACAAGGCTAAGTCTGACATACCAATACGTGTTTTGATACGCTCTAATAAAATATTATGATCGACGGTATCGAAAGCGGCGCTAAGATCAAGAAGCAGCAACATAGATGACGCATCAGAATCCATCGTTAGCAATAGATCATTAGTCATTTTTGCGAGGGCTGTCTCCGTAGAGTGATTTGCCCTGAAACCGGATTGAAAAGGTTCACAGAGATTGTTAGTCACTAAGTGTTCATTTAGCTGCTGTGCAACTATTTTTTCGCGAATTTTGGAAATAAACGGAAGGTGGGAGACCGGTCGGTAGTTTACCATGAGGTCAGGATCGAAGTTAGGTCTTTTGAGCAGAGGATGAATAACCGCTTTTTTGAATGCTAGGGGAACAGTGCCGGAGGAAAGTGATAAGTTTATAATATTTAACACTGATGGACCTAATAATACAAACAGTTCCTTGATAAGTTTCCCAGGAAGTGGGTCAAGTAAACATGTTGTTTGTTTTATCCCACTTACACGCTGTAATAATTCCTGTAATGTTATTTCATCAAAAATAGAGAGACTATTTTGGAGGGCAGTGTACGTCGTATATACAGTCGTATTTGTGTTAATAGAACCCAGTTGTAGCTTTAATGTTTTCCCTTTCATAAATCATAATTCCTCCCCCCTTTGTCACTCGATCTGTCTTTTCTGTAATCTTGTACCCCCGGACATTAATTTGAACGAAAGGTGTTGTGGGTTTTAACCATGCCTCTGATAGACAGGGTAATCCGGATTAGAGTCTGACAGTAACTGCTGTATTTGTTCAGTATGTTTCCTGTGGTAGAAAGTTTAATAATGCGGACACGTTTGTTACTGAATACTTTCTACAGACTTCTGTCTCTAAGCGACTTTGTGTATGTAATAAGCAACTACAATTATTTGATATGCTTAAATTTTGTTTTAGCTCAGCTGTTGTGTAGCTGCTAGCTCTTTGTAGCCTACAGCAGAAATGTCCAAATTGCAACCAATAGCTTTGTTTTTAACAGACAACCGAAATAATTGAAAATGTGGTATTTGCGTATCGGTTCAATCAGCGGCAGCTACGCCCTGTTTTATCATTTGACCTACATTTTTTGGTTTCGTAGGCAGGACAGAGGGAACAATGTGGGTCATTAGTTGTCCATCTTATACCATTCTAATTGTTGTAAGGATAGTTCACATGAGCGGCCATACCTTGAGTCCCACCATATATAAGAGTCAAAAGGCTCCTATTATGAGTCGTCTAATTGGTGATCATACACTTTGGCGGTTTGGGTGGCAGGGCACACGGACGCACCTCAGTCAGCCAGTGCTAGGACAGTTGGAGCAGTCCCCGTCCTCCACTCATTCCTGGGAGGCGTCCCCAGTAGTTGTCAGCTGATGTCGTGCTGTCAGGCAACATCAGGAAGTTCCTTCTGTGCGGTATTGAATTGTCAGGGCACAGTTCGTAAGCAGGTCATTACAAGGTGTGTGCAGGTTGACCACAAAGGAATGCTTCAAAGATTGTGTTGAACATTGTCCGTTGACACTTATGTCCAGCAGGGGTCTGTTTGTATCCTGCTGTTCGTCCTGCTGTCACACCTGTATTTTTTGTGAGCATGTTCTGGCTACACCTTTGGAGCTTGTCTTGTTCAGAGAAGCTGGCAGTCCCCCGGCTGCACATCCTTTCCACCCTCACTTGACCTAGCACAACCGTGGCTACCACCCAAGTCCGTCTGTATGGTTTTACGTTTTGTTGAGGTTTTTTTATTTTTTTTATTTTTTTTTCCTCCAGAATTTGGAACTCAAAACATGTACACCCATCGTTTTCATATCCTCTCGGTTAGTTCAATTTTGCATATCACGTTTTAAAATTACAGTCTTAACCATCCCATTAATTGCTAATCAAAAACCTTAATTCAAAGACTATACGTACTACTTCATGTGTATTTAAGTACCCTTTTAATTCACTTAAAGATTATCTATAAGTTAATTTAAACTATCATTTGTCTATCAGTAGGCGCGAGCAAGCTGTCATGCTTGCACTCTGACCTCCTGCTGTGCGTGATACTCTCCAAAACAAAGGAATGTTTTTATTCACGTTTCTCCTTATCTTTCAGCTAAATCTTTTAATCTTTTAACTTTTAACGTCCGTACTGTGTTTATTTTTATTGTCTGCATTTTAATTTTGCTTTTATTTTCTTTCATTTCACTTTGTTGTCTGTGAAGCACTTTGAGTCTTGTCCTTTCCTGGAAAAACGCCACACAAACAAAGCTGCCCCGCCTTGCCTTGCATGTCTCCGACTGGTTATCCAACTTAGTCATAACAAACACACAAGGCCATGCTCTAAGCACCAGCCCTAATCACACTTCTCCTCTTTTTAACACTTTACATATCGGCTCTTATTCTAATTATTAATGTAGGCTGTTATTTGTAATTATTATTCAACACTATTCACAGCAAACAGCTGTAAAGTTATAGTTATTCGCATTATACTCTCAAAATCTATAGCTAACCGAAAGCTGTTGAGATTTGGTTTGCCTACTTCATCTCAGTGGCCTAGTGGTTAGAGTGTCCGCCCTGAGATCGGCAGGTCGCAAGCTCAAAACCCCGGTCGAGTCATACCAAAGACTACAAAAAATTTGGGAGGCAAATCACCAAACATGATTCCCCCACCTCCCAGGGGCAATCACGGGGGATGGGCCAAATGCAGAGGACAAATTCCACCACACCCAGTGTGTGTGTGACAATCACTGGCACCCCAACTTTAATTCTAACTTTATTCTGTCATGCCATTATCCTCTTCTAGCTCAACATCCAGAAGTATGGTGTACTGCAATGTCTAAATAAAAATATAAATTACTCCAAACTAAAATGTCAGACTGCACTTTAAAGTTACCTGACTTAAACTTACTTTTATTCAATTAATTTCCAAACTAACCACCACCACAGCAGACATCTTCCTCAATCCTATCCCAATACTCCCATAAATTAGAAAGGTGTTTCACAACAGTGGTTAAGTAGTTATTTTAAGTAATAGATCTCAATATGTAGAAATTAATAAGACTAAATTTGCCCTAGTGTGTGAATGTTGTCTGTCTATCTATCTGTGTTGGCCCTTTGATGAGGTGGCGACCTGTCCAGGGTGCAAAGTCAAATTGTGAAACACAAATTAAAGTTGAATCAAGTGGAAATTGACAGAGTATATGAACTACATTCTTGAGAATAGTAATTGATCATTAATATGTTGGAAGCCGCATATTGAACATATTAAAGAAAAATATCCAAATCCATTGCTATTCGGTATAAAGTAAAACACATGCTGAATAAGAAATGTCTGCACATGTTATATTATTCATTTATTTTTCCATATGTAATATTGTTTTGAAGTTTGGGGAAATGTTTATAGAAGAAATATAGACCCAATACTTAAAATTAAAAGGATCATTTCAATATTACACAAAGCATTATTATTATGATCATACCAATCCATTTTTTTTTAAGTCATAATGTGTTAAATGTTCAGATCATTTAATTTTAAAACAATGGCAATTATGTTTCCAAGTAAAGAACAACAGCCTTCCAGTTTGTATTCTTAGCTTGTTTACATTATGAGGAGAAAACTATCATTTACGGGGGATATTGATTTTTGAAATAGGTCAAGTAAAATAAAATAAAAATACAAATGTATTTCAGTTTTAGGAGTTAAATGATGTACCATCCTCAGTGATGAGCTGAACACATGTAGTTTTTTGTTATGGTTTAAGAGACCCTTGAAAGGTAAAGTTTTTTGAACATTATAAAATATAGTAACAATTACTTTCATCTTTTAACGTTGATGTTCCAGGTAATTTAATGTTCAGTAATTGTATATCATAGGCCAATATAAGCTTTGGCTTCCGCCTATTCTTTTTTTTTTTTTTCCGGTCATTCTTTTTCTTTTTTGTTCTGTGTGTAAATGTGTATGATTGTTAATATGTCTAATTTACTGTTAAACTGCTCACACAAATTGGTTGATGGTTGATTATATGACCAAAATAAACGTATTTCATTTATTCATTCATTATCTATCGCACTCATAGTTTTATTCCATTTTGCATGTAATTATTCCTATTGATTTCTTCCCCTTTCACTCAAGCAACTAAACAAACAAACAAATAAACAAACTTGCAGCTAACCACAATCAACAGCATACCATTTACGAATACAAAATAATCAGTCTTATAAAATAATTGTAGCTTTAGATATGATTTAGGGCAGTGGTTTTCAACCTTTTTTCCCAGTAAATTAAAGAAATAAAATACAGCATAATGTCATTTTTTTCTGATTTATTAGATTGTATAACAGTGCACCATATTGCTCATTTGTTGTGGTCTTACTTGACTTATTTGGACAAAAAAAAAAAATGAGAATAACTAAACGTTTTTTTTTTTTAAATTAAACAAGTGATTGAATTATAATAAAGATTTATATACATATAATCAATCATCAACCTTCTTTGGATATTGTAATAAAGATCCATCTGGGCTCGTGAACTTAATTCTAAATATTTATTTTGTTGAAGAATTATTCTTCTATAATTATATTTATAAAGGATTTTGAATTGCCGCTATTTTAAAATATTTAAAATCTCAGGTACCCCTTGGCATACCTTCAAGTACCTCCCTTTTTTGTCCGGGCGGAAACACCATACCCTCCTTTGAGAACTACTGGTTTAGCCTATAAAAAATCTTTTGTCTCATACATCATTAGACTGTACAATTCCTCTTTGGGGGGCTAGGATGACAGGGAATGCAAAACAATAACAGTGCAATACTTTTTTATCTCATGGTCGTTAATGCCTAGTTTCTCTTATTTTACTGTTCTATTTTTATTCTCCTTGTAATATTTTTCTGTTTTGTTTCCATTTATACCCTTATTAGTTACTGTTTACTTTTTACTTCTTCTTCCTGAGGGAACTCTCCTGAAGGAATCAATAACGTGTTATCTGTCTATCTATCTATCTATTACTAACCCGAGCACAATTCATGACGTCATGCTCATCTTGCAGACAGTTATTTCCATTTAGTTTTATTCTCTATTTGTAATTCTACATGCACCAATGTCACATAGAAATGTGCTTTCTTTGTTATTTATTTACATTATTATTTCTGGTTTACTTGCTGTCTGTTTACTTAAGTTCTCATATTTTGGTCTGTCTTCCTTCTGATTAGAATTTGTTTAACGCTTCTCTACGTTTTGTTTTGACAATGGCGCTGAGTGGCTCTTATCTGTACTTCTTCAGAATCTATGTTTCACAGATGCCCTTAGATGTATTAGAATATACATTTAACTTTTATTTTATTGTGTGTTTATTCCTAAAAAAAATTAAAATGTCAATGTATGATCAATTTATCTTTATCAAATTTAAATTCAATATTATTAACTTATTTGTTGTATAACTATTAATTCAAAGTTACAATGTGTCCTAATCTATGATGTGTGTGTTTGACTCAACTTCCACACAGAAACTGGATGGATCAGATAAGCAACAAGGCTGTACCAAAAAAAAGTATACTAGACATATAAATGAATGATGAATTAAACAATGTTTCAATGTCCCACAATCCGTATTTATTTATTGATAATTAACCGTGTAATTTTCCATATATCTATTATTTTACTGGACTTAGCAAGCACCTACTACTAGCACACTCTACAGACCGAGAATAACTGTTCAACCACACTTAGTAATGCCAAGCTAGATGCTAACTTAGCCTTACTATGCCTCAGTAAGCAAACTTTTGCTAACCTAGCCCAATGCTATGCTAACACAATGCTAACCTAGCTCAATGCTATGCTAACACAATGCTAACCTAGCTCAATGCTATGCTAACACAATGCTAACCTAGCCCAATGCTATGCTAACACAATGCTAACCTAGCTCAATGCTATCAGTGTCACTCCTCTTCGAACCAATGCCTCACGCAGCTGTCACTCACACAGCCTCGTCACACGCACACACTCTTATCTCAAAATGTCTCCCAGCTGAGACTATATGCGTCACACAGAGAATTTACCAGCACAGTTAAAAGTAAATGCAATAGACAACTATTTTTCTCATCCAGAAGCACAGCTGTATCATATCAGAACCTTAATAATAAGAACAACATTTATCATTCACTCTTAGATGGACAAATAGTCAAGTTTAAGGAGGGTATTCTGGGCTTCCCTGCTTAGGCTGCTGCCCCCGCGATCCAACCTCCGAGAGCGGAATAAGATAATTAAATGGATAGATCATACACTCATATGTTTTATGTACATAAACGTTGTCTACTTTCTCACACGCACACACATTTTGGACAATTTCGCAACTTTTGCAGATCAGTGTGGGTGCGAAAAAAGCGTGAGGGGAGAGGTTGATTTTTTTCAGAGGGGAATTAAACCAGATAAGAAACCAGGTGCTACACAAATGTTATTACAATACGCAGATATATATATATATAAATTTAAAAAACACACACATTTTTATCCCACAAAGCACTCCCCCCTGGTCCGGACCAATATAAACAACTAATGCACGCGTGCTTTTGTGGAATCGGCCGTCTCATATCACAAAAACCAGGTTCCATCATTGCTCATAAAACGGCGATTAACCCGTTTCATTGGAGCAGCACCTGCGTTATCCCTGACCAACACGGAAAAACCTGGCCTAACGCCCAATAGGACCACTGGAAATCACCCAGCATCCTACAGACTCGTGTCTGGTCAGTCCATACAGTTTCACCAAGTTTCACCAAAGCTCTACCATATGCAGCCTGATCAATACCTGTCTATTTGCAGCAAATTTCCAAATTCGTGGTGACAGCTATACGCTCAGTTGATCTCCTTTACCGGAGTCAATGAGCGGTCACCTATAAGAGGCTTTGCCCACCGCTGCAGTTTCCACATAAACAGATATGTCGCACCTTCATGGACGTCATCAATTTGTATGGGCCAAATGTCACACCAGTTTAGCAACTCTTGCCTATAATTTAGCTGTATCCAACCCCGGCTAACCATGTACTTGCAGAAAGAAGCATCCTCTGCCAACAACGACAGAGGATGAAGAGGTTAAAAGAAATGTTTCGTCTCACATCGTCTATGCTTCTACACTCCAAACCACCAAAATTCTATCAACAATCCCCTTATGTTAAAAACAAGAGATTACAAGTTTTCAACAAACACACAGACAAATGATCACATATAAAACAACTCAATCCAACCATAATTTACCCCATTCCAGGTTGTTTTTGGAGAACCTGACTAAACCTATCTTTTATCAAAAATAGATTCAGCAATTAGTCTTATCGATCCGGCTCTCTCCAGGCAGAAAATGTTTACACTTTAAGCAAAACGCTTACCTTGTTATGCGCGTGTGCAGCACACTGTCTGCCTGACTGAGAGCGAGAGCGGCTGTCGACCTGTAGCTTCTAAACCATCCTGTTTGTGACGCCAATTTGTGTAGTGGATTGTCCGAAGCTTAAGCAGGCAACAAAAGTAGTTTAGTACAACAAATTTATTTACCCATTATCAGAAGTGCAGGTTGAATTGAGTTGGCCGTGCAGACAAACCACAAGTTACTCCGGAGCCAACAAGACACACACAAGCCAAAATCACTTCCCAGTTCCGGTCTTCTGCCATTTTTTATATGTCTGTTGTGCGTCATCGTTCCTTATTGAGTGCGTCAATTTCTTGTTTGCTTTTCCTATCTGTTCCATAACAACTCGAATCCTTTAGACAGTCAACACATTCTGTAGACAGGTTGGCACGACTTAATATTCACTTTTGTCCCACAACTGGTCCATTCAATGGCACAAAAATACAAGAGTATTGAAAATGAGCGGACATTCTTAAAAGACAAGAAATATAGGTCAAAAGGTCAGAAATTCTACTACAGAAATACAAAAGGGCATGAACCAGGGGGAAACACGGAGAAATAGAGCAAAACAAGGACGAGGAAATCACTGGAAAAGGAATGCCAGACGTGATGCTTACTGGAAGGTTAGCGACGTTCTGGCAAAGGTTCCTTGGGTCCGCTGGTCTTTATGCCGCTCCCCCTCGTCAAGTCCAGGTGTGCTGATCAGTGATTGCTTGCAGACTTGTTGCTGTGTGGGCGTGTTGTGCTCAGTGTGAGCAGAGGTGTGTTTGAGCGTCCTGCCAGCAGAGGGGTTAGCAGAGGTGCCTGCAGCTCCAGCTGCAGTGGAAACCTGGGATCCACTCCGCGTCATGACACATTTTCTCAAAACTCAACATTGCGCCTTATAACCTAATGTACAGAATCATTCTGTTTGTGCTTACCGGCTTCGAAGCAGTTTCATTTGGTACATGGTGTAATGATAAGTGTGACCAGTAGATGGCAGTCACTCATAAGAGGTACTTGTGTACTGCAGGTTGACGCCTGTTCAATAAATGACGATAGCAAGTATCCGTAAGCAAGAAAGACCAAAACGTTGATGTTTCATTGAATATATAAAACATTACACACAGTGCTCAAAAATCTGTCAAAATGTTTTAGTACGACTTCGGTAAGCTACGAAACCGCACCGCTTGATGGCTTGTTGGCCTTTACCGTAGTCAGACGTACTGTGCTTCAACATACGGTATTATTATGGTGTGTGTACAAGGACTCCGATGTGGCACCTATTAGGAGACATTATCTGGCGTTTTCTTTCACAATATTATGCAAAAGCAACTTTTCCTACCTTCTGGCACCTGCTGATTTGTATTTGGGATCTGCATAAGTCCCTGAAATGTGCGCGCATCCGCCATTATAGTCTGTGCCGTAGTCAATGAACTTCTCTATCTTCTTGTTGTGGGACATTTCTAATACAAAGTAGTGTGCAGTTCTGTCAGTAGCCTCGCTATGGACACGTTACCAAGGAGGAGAAGACTCGGTCCAATGGAACGTAAATAAGAGCGCCCACAAAACCGAGCATCCTGAAGAGACTGTCAGAAATGGGCTTGAAGATGCTCCGTAAAACATCATCTATGCAACATTTTCAACCACCATGACATGTTATGTACACCAGTGGTCCCCAACCACCGGGCAGCTGCCTGGTACCACTCGGTCCGCGGACCGAATGGTACCGGGCCGCACAAGAAATCTAAAAAAAAAAATTAAAAATTTTTTTTTTTTTTTTTTTTTTTAATAAATCAACATAAAAACACAATATATACATTATATATCAATATAGATCAATACAGTCTGCAGGCATACGGGATACAGTCCGTAAGCACACATGATTGTATTTCTTTATGAAAAAAATAGATAAATAAATAAATAAACTCCCCCCCCGGTCCGTGGGGGAAAAAATTCAAGCCGCAGCTCCAAAAAGGTTGGGGACCACTGATGTAGACCACAAGGAAGTCTTTTACATTTAGAAAATAATCATAATAATATGACTCCTTTAATGCGCTTTATAATCCGGTGCGCCTTTTTTATGAAAAAAGATGGAAAATAGAGCATTCATCGGCAGTGCGCCTTATAATCCGGTGTGCCCTATGGTCCAGAAAATACAGTATTTATTTTGATTTTAGCCAAAAAATGTCTGGAATATTAGATCAAGTTTAAATGATAAGAAATGATTTGCAGCACATGTATTTTTTTCTGTCACAATGGAAAGTTGAATACATTTTGTCAAAAAAAAGACGCATGTTAATTACATGGCGGGCCACATCTGGCAGCCGGGCCTTCTGCTTGACACACACACACACACACACACACACACACACACACACACACACACACACACACACACACACACACACACACACACACACACACACACACACTCACTCACACATATACACAGCACAATGTGTTATGAAATCATAAGAAGCCCCAAAGCTACATTCCTGTCTGCCATCTTTTATAGAAGTTATTGGTGAAGTGGCAAAAATGTCAACAAGCATAACCTCGTCTGAGTGGCGTTTCCTCTCTGAGTGGGCGAGCGACGGACCACAAAACATATAGTTTGCTTGTCTATATTCCACTCATGACCAGGGCGAGGGGGCGCACTGGGAATGGAATTGAAACTAAGTGTGCATCTATCTGAATATTTGTTCCAACACATCTGGGAAAATGAAGAGAGGGATTGTGTGTGTGTGTGTGTGTGTGTGTGTGTGTGTGTGTGTGTGTGTGTGTGTGTGTGTGTGTGTGTGTGTGTGTGTGTGTGTGTGTGTGTGTGTGTGTGTGTGTGTGTGTGTGTGTGTGTGTGTGTGTGTGTGTGTGTGTGTGTGTGTGTGTGTGTGTGTGTGTGTGTGTGTGTGTGCAGTCATCAGAATGTGTTTTGCTGGTACGTAAATACACCTTGGCGTGTCCACAGTGGAGGAATCCGGAAGGAAGTGATGCAACCCACAGATCATTTAGGTTGTTGGGGTTTCCTCCATCATGTCCACCAACCAACCAGCAGCTCCCAGCCAAGAATAGTGACTGGGTTCTCCTGCTCTGCTGGCGTATAAAAGCCTCTGACAGGTTCTCACTCTCCAGAAGATTTCATTCATCAAAGGTCCAAAGCTTCCAAGCAGGTAAGATGATTTGAATGTTGACTCGTTGCTCCATTTGCAGTCTTTTTCACTTTTTGAGTGGAAAAATATGATTATTTTGAGACATTTAACAACTACTGTTTAAATGCTGTTAGTATAATAAGAACAATAGGCAAGGCAATTCAAAGTGCTTTACAGAACATTTAAAAAAAGCAAAAATAAAGCTACAAAATCAGAATATACAATCATCTTAAAAACAATCTTAATTCATTCAATTATTTTCAGTTGTCATATGCACAATTAAATCTAATAATGCAAGAACATTGATGGAAAAATGCGTACAAATATTTCAATATTTGTAGTTTTGTTGGCAGATTATTCTACTTATTTTGTTTAACCCAAAGGACTTCTTTAAAATGCATCCTTGTTTTCTTTCTCTATTTTTTTACACTTTAAGTGACTTTTGAAACTACTTTGGCATGAAAAATACATACATATACAAATTGATCATTATTACTGGAGGGACCTGTTAAAGGCCAGTATGTTTTCTTTCCAAAGTCAATCATTGAAATAAATGTTGCTGCATGCTTTGAATGGGAAAAGGCAGTTAACAGTTACGAAAATGTCAATGAAAAGTCAGTATTTAACTTTGATTTGTTAAATGTGAGGTTAAAAATGGCAGTTGGATGTGTTTGATGGGACATTTAGGAAAACAACGTGTTGTTGTTTTTTCTGACAATTCAATTCAACAAGTCCGAAAAGGAAGCAGAGCTCATTTAATCCTTCCCCTTTTCCATGTGGATTACTAAGCAGTCATTCACTCTTACATCTTTTTTGTCAACTAAATATTGTCCACTTTGTGTGTTAAAAAGTATTGGGAATTAAAACGTGACAGCAAACTTAAAATCATAAAAATAGGGATAAAAAATGATAAGAGTAAGGAAAATGATTGTTAATAAAAATGAACATTTATAATAAGTAAAGACGTTGAAATCAATACAAGATCATTAATACAGTACTGGCGTGATTATATTGACAGAATAACCCAATGTATGGGTCATTTCTGGATGAGAACAGCAATGTGTTATTGGTGGAGATCATGAATGGAATGCATTGTTTGATGTTGTTCAATTCCACACCATCTCTGTCGTATATGAAGATGTGATTACCTTCGCTTTTTGTTTCTTCTTCTTGCAGTCCAGATGGTTTGTCCACTTGCTTGATGTTTTTGACAACAACTTCTTTGACTTCTTTGGCTTCCTTCGGTTCTCCATTTCATTTCAAGTGCCTTTCCCCAGAAATGACTTAAGACAGGCAAATCTGTCCAAACAAAAAGATGCCTCTTTTTCCTCAAAAATACATATTTTTAACTCTGACGACATGTGTCATGTATTTGGACCCCAGGAAGACTAGTGGGTTGTTGAGGCAACCAGCTAATGGGGATCCTTAATAAAAATCAAAAATCAAATCAAATTCCAGTTCCTAAAGGTCTTACTGCGTGACTGCAGGGCTGTAGTAACTGAATGTTGTGTTGCATTCCAGTATGCGGGTCCTCATACTAACCTTTTGCCTGATTGGGGCCGTCCTTACCAAACCCGTGAGTACAGATTTTGTTGTGAAAAGCATGTCATTGAGAGTGCTCGGTTACATCCGAGACGAACCATTTTTCAAATATAAGGGAAAAAATGCAATAGATCTTTTTGTCTTGGCAGATTTCTTTCAATGATGTTGCCGAGTCGAGCGAATCAAGCGAATGGGTGAGTGTATTTCCTGTTTAAGACCCAGAGGACATCTCCTTTGACTAATTGCACTCTGATGACACCTGCAGTCTGTACATTCTTGTGTCTGTAACTGGCAGCTTAGCTTAGAAGAGAGTGAAGTGAAGTGAATTATATTTATATAGCGCTTTTCTCTAGTGACTCAAAGCGCTTTACATAGTGAAAACCCAATATCTAAGTTACATTTAAACCAGTGTGGGTGGCACTGAGAGCAGGTGGGTAAAGTGTCTTGCCCAAGGACACAACGGCAGTGACTAGGATGGCGGAAGCGGGAATCGAACCTGCAACCCTCAGGTTGATGGCACGGCCACTCTACCAACCGAGCTATACCGCCACGAGAGAGATGTTAATGTTAATTGTCTTTCAGGCCCAGACTGGAGGTTCCTATCAGCATTACAACCAACAGCAGGTGATTTATTCCACACCTTAATGATGGACGCCGGCAGCAGTAAAGTAATCATTTCCATGTTGAACGGTATCATTGAATGTTCTCAGACTGGAGGGTCCTATGATCCCCAACCCTATCAACATTACAACCCCCAGTACCAGCAACAGGTAACATAGTGTTTGGATGTTCTCCTTTGCATGCATCATTTTCATTATTTATGTCTTTTCTTTCAGAGCTCGGAGGAAAATGGCCAACAAGTGAGTACATTTTGAATAGGTTTGATACTTTCATTGGTCATGATGTTAGGTTGACTCAGACAGTGCCAGGGAGAGGTAAGGGACTTTCAGTATGTCAGGGAGAGGTAAGCTACTTCCAGTATGTCAGGGAGAGGTAAGGGACTTCCAGTATGTCAGGGAGAGGTAAGCTACTTCCAGTATGTCAGGGAGAGGTAAGGGACTTCCAGTATGTCAGGGAGAGGTAAGGGACTTCCAGTATGTCAGGGAGAGGTAAGGGACTTCCAGTATGTCAGGGAGAGGTAAGGTACTTCCAGTATGTCAGGGAGAGGTAAGGTACTTCCAGTATGTCAGGGAGAGGTAAGGGACTTCCAGTATGTCAGGGAGAGGTAAGGTACTTCCAGTATGTCAGGGAGAGGTAAGGGACTTCCAGTATGTCAGGGAGAGGTAAGGGACTTCCAGTATGTCAGGGAGAGGTAAGGGACTTTCAGTATGTCGAGGAGAGGTAAGGTACTTTCAGTATGTCAGGGAGAGGTAAGGGACTTTCAGTATGTCGAGGAGAGGTAAGGGACTTCCAGTATGTCAGGGAGAGGTAAGGGACTTTCAGTATGTCGAGGAGAGGTAAGGTACTTCCAGTATGTCAGGGGAGAGGTAAGGGACTTCCAGTATGTCAGGGAGAGGTAAGGGACTTCCAGTATGTCAGGGAGAGGTAAGGGACTTCCAGTATGTCAGGGAGAGGTAAGGTACTTCCAGTATGTCAGGGAGAGGTAAGGGACTTCCAGTATGTCAGGGAGAGGTAAGGGACTTCCAGTATGTCAGGGAGAGGTAAGGGACTTCCAGTATGTCAGGGAGAGGTAAGGTACTTCCAGTATGTCAGGGAGAGGTAAGGGACTTCCAGTATGTCAGGGAGAGGTAAGGGACTTCCAGTATGTCAGGGAGAGGTAAGGGACTTCCAGTATGTCAGGGAGAGGTAAGGGACTTCCAGTATGTCAGGGAGAGGTAAGGGACTTCCAGTATGTCAGGGAGAGGTAAGGGACTTCCAGTATGTCAGGGAGAGGCAAGGGACTTCCAGTATGTCAGGGAGAGGTAAGGTACTTCCAGTATGTCAGGGGAGAGGTAAGGGACTTCCAGTATGTCAGGGGAGAGGTAAGGGACTTCCAGTATGTCAGGGAGAGGTAAGGTACTTCCAGTATGTCAGGGAGAGGTAAGGGACTTCCAGTATGTCAGGGGAGAGGTAAGGTACTTCCAGTATGTCAGGGGAGAGGTAAGGGACTTCCAGTATGTCAGGGAGAGGTAAGGGACTTCCAGTATGTCAGGGAGAGGTAAGGGACTTCCAGTATGTCA
Organism: Entelurus aequoreus; assembly: GCF_033978785.1. NCBI lineage: Eukaryota > Metazoa > Chordata > Actinopteri > Syngnathiformes > Syngnathidae > Entelurus > Entelurus aequoreus. The sequence goes on along the minus strand of NC_084752.1, from coordinate 37,905,141 downwards.
GGGAGAGGTAAGGGACTTCCAGTATGTCAGGGAGAGGTAAGGTACTTCCAGTATGTCAGGGGAGAGGTAAGGGACTTCCAGTATGTCAGGGAGAGGTAAGGGACTTCCAGTATGTCAGGGAGAGGTAAGGTACTTCCAGTATGTCAGGGAGAGGTAAGGTACTTCCAGTATGTCAGGGGAGAGGTAAGGGACTTCCAGTATGTCAGGGAGAGGTAAGGTACTTTCAGTATGTCAGGGAGAGGTAAGGTACTTCCAGTATGTCAGGGGAGAGGTAAGGGACTTCCAGTATGTCAGGGAGAGGTAAGGGACTTCCAGTATGTCAGGGAGAGGTAAGGGACTTCCAGTATGTCAGGGAGAGGTAAGGGACTTCCAGTATGTCAGGGAGAGGTAAGGGACTTCCAGTATGTCAGGGAGAGGTAAGGTACTTCCAGTATGTCAGGGAGAGGTAAGGTACTTCCAGTATGTCAGGGAGAGGTAAGGGACTTCCAGTATGTCAGGGAGAGGTAAGGGACTTCCAGTATGTCAGGGAGAGGTAAGGGACTTCCAGTATGTCAGGGAGAGGTAAGGTACTTCCAGTATGTCAGGGAGAGGTAAGGGACTTCCAGTATGTCAGGGAGAGGTAAGGTACTTCCAGTATGTCAGGGGAGAGGTAAGGGACTTCCAGTATGTCAGGGAGGGGTAAGGGACTTCCAGTATGTCAGGGAGAGGTAAGGTACTTCCAGTATGTCAGGGGAGAGGTAAGGGACTTCCAGTATGTCAGGGAGAGGTAAGGGACTTCCAGTATGTCAGGGAGAGGTAAGGGACTTCCAGTATGTCAGGGAGAGGTAAGGGACTTCCAGTATGTCAGGGAGAGGTAAGGGACTTCCAGTATGTCAGGGAGAGGTAAGGTACTTCCAGTATGTCAGGGAGAGGTAAGGTACTTCCAGTATGTCAGGGAGAGGTAAGGGACTTCCAGTATGTCAGGGAGAGGTAAGGTACTTCCAGTATGTCAGGGAGAGGTAAGGGACTTCCAGTATGTCAGGGAGAGGTAAGGTACTTCCAGTATGTCAGGGAGAGGTAAGGGACTTCCAGTATGTCAGGGAGAGGTAAGGGACTTCCAGTATGTCAGGGAGAGGTAAGGTACTTCCAGTATGTCAGGGGAGAGGTAAGGTACTTCCAGTATGTCAGGGAGAGGTAAGGGACTTCCAGTATGTCAGGGAGAGGTAAGGTACTTCCAGTATGTCAGGGAGAGGTAAGGGACTTCCAGTATGTCAGGGAGAGGTAAGGGACTTCCAGTATGTCAGGGAGAGGTAAGGGACTTCCAGTATGTCAGGGAGAGGTAAGGGACTTCCAGTATGTCAGGGAGAGGTAAGGGACTTCCAGTATGTCAGGGAGAGGTAAGGTACTTCCAGTATGTCAGGGAGAGGTAAGGGACTTCCAGTATGTCAGGGAGAGGTAAGGTACTTCCAGTATGTCAGGGAGAGGTAAGGGACTTCCAGTACGTCAGGGAGAGGTAAGGTACTTCCAGTATGTCAGGGAGAGGTAAGGGACTTCCAGTATGTCAGGGAGAGGTAAGGGACTTCCAGTATGTCAGGGAGAGGTAAGGGACTTCCAGTATGTCAGGGAGAGGTAAGGGAATTCCAGTATGTCAGGGAGAGGTAAGGTACTTCCAGTATGTCAGGGAGAGGTAAGGTACTTCCAGTATGTCAGGGAGAGGTAAGGGACTTCCAGTATGTCAGGGAGAGGTAAGGTACTTCCAGTATGTCAGGGAGAGGTAAGGGACTTCCAGTATGTCAGGGAGAGGTAAGGGACTTCCAGTATGTCAGGGAGAGGTAAGGGACTTTCAGTATGTCGAGGAGAGGTAAGGGACTTCCAGTATGTCAGGGAGAGGTAAGGGACTTCCAGTATGTCAGGGAGAGGTAAGGGACTTCCAGTATGTCAGGGAGAGGTAAGGGACTTCCAGTATGTCAGGGAGAGGTAAGGGACTTCCAGTATGTCAGGGAGAGGTAAGGGACTTCCAGTATGTCAGGGAGAGGTAAGGTACTTCCAGTATGTCAGTGAGAGGTAAGGGACTTCCAGTATGTCAGGGAGAGGTAAGGTACTTCCAGTATGTCAGGGAGAGGTAAGGGACTTCCAGTATGTCAGGGAGAGGTAAGGTACTTCCAGTATGTCAGGGAGAGGTAAGGGACTTCCAGTATGTCAGGGAGAGGTAAGGGACTTCCAGTATGTCAGGGAGAGGTAAGGGACTTCCAGTTTGTCAGGGAGAGGTAAGGGAATTCCAGTATGTCAGGGAGAGGTAAGGGACTTCCAGTATGTCAGGGAGAGGTAAGGGACTTCCAGTATGTCAGGGAGAGGTAAGGTACTTCCAGTATGTCAGGGAGAGGTAAGGGACTTCCAGTATGTCAGGGAGAGGTAAGGTACTTCCAGTATGTCAGGGGAGAGGTAAGGGACTTCCAGTATGTCAGGGAGAGGTAAGGGACTTCCAGTATGTCAGGGAGAGGCAAGGGACTTCCAGTATGTCAGGGAGAGGTAAGGTACTTCCAGTATGTCAGGGGAGAGGTAAGGGACTTCCAGTATGTCAGGGAGAGGTAAGGGACTTCCAGTATGTCAGGGAGAGGTAAGGTACTTCCAGTATGTCAGGGGAGAGGTAAGGGACTTCCAGTATGTCAGGGAGAGGTAAGGGACTTCCAGTATGTCAGGGAGAGGTAAGGGACTTCCAGTATGTCAGGGAGAGGTAAGGGACTTCCAGTATGTCAGGGAGAGGTAAGGTACTTCCAGTATGTCAGGGAGAGGTAAGGGACTTCCAGTATGTCAGGGAGAGGTAAGGGACTTCCAGTATGTCAGGGAGAGGTAAGGTACTTCCAGTATGTCAGGGGAGAGGTAAGGGACTTCCAGTATGTCAGGGAGAGGTAAGGGACTTCCAGTATGTCAGGGAGAGGTAAGGTACTTCCAGTATGTCAGGGAGAGGTAAGGTACTTCCAGTATGTCAGGGGAGAGGTAAGGGACTTCCAGTATGTCAGGGAGAGGTAAGGTACTTCCAGTATGTCAGGGGAGAGGTAAGGGACTTCCAGTATGTCAGGGGAGAGGTAAGGGACTTCCAGTATGTCAGGGAGAGGTAAGGTACTTCCAGTATGTCAGGGGAGAGGTAAGGGACTTCCAGTATGTCAGGGAGAGGTAAGGTACTTCCAGTATGTCAGGGGAGAGGTAAGGGACTTCCAGTATGTTAGGGAGAGGTAAGGGACTTCCAGTATGTCAGGGAGAGGTAAGGGACTTCCAGTATGTCAGGGAGAGGTAAGGGACTTCCAGTATGTCAGGGAGAGGTAAGGTACTTCCAGTATGTCAGGGAGAGGTAAGGTACTTCCAGTATGTCAGGGAGAGGTAAGGTACTTCCAGTATGTCAGGGAGAGGTAAGGGACTTCCAGTATGTCAGGGAGAGGTAAGGGACTTCCAGTATGTCAGGGAGAGGTAAGGTACTTCCAGTATGTCAGGGAGAGGTAAGGTACTTCCAGTATGTCAGGGAGAGGTAAGGTACTTCCAGTATGTCAGGGAGAGGTAAGGGACTTCCAGTATGTCAGGGAGAGGTAAGGGACTTCCAGTATGTCAGGGAGAGGTAAGGGACTTCCAGTATGTCAGGGAGAGGTAAGGTACTTCCAGTATGTCAGGGAGAGGTAAGGGACTTCCAGTATGTCAGGGAGAGGTAAGGGACTTCCAGTATGTCAGGGAGAGGTAAGGTACTTCCAGTATGTCAGGGAGAGGTAAGGGACTTCCAGTATGTCAGGGAGAGGTAAGGGACTTCCAGTATGTCAGGGAGAGGTAAGGTACTTCCAGTATGACAGGGGAGAGGTAAGGTACTTCCAGTATGTCAGGGAGAGGTAAGGTACTTCCAGTATGTCAGGGAGAGGTAAGGGACTTCCAGTATGTCAGGGAGAGGTAAGGGACTTCCAGTATGTCAGGGAGAGGTAAGGGACTTCCAGTATGTCAGGGAGAGGTAAGGTACTTCCAGTATGTCAGGGAGAGGTAAGGTACTTCCAGTATGTCAGGGAGAGGTAAGGGACTTCCAGTATGTCAGGGAGAGGTAAGGTACTTCCAGTACGTCAGGGAGAGGTAAGGGACTTCCAGTATGTCAGGGAGAGGTAAGGGACTTCCAGTATGTCAGGGAGAGGTAAGGGACTTCCAGTATGTCAGGGAGAGGTAAGGGACTTCCAGTATGTCAGGGAGAGGTAAGGTACTTCCAGTATGACAGGGGAGAGGTAAGGTACTTCCAGTATGTCAGGGAGAGGTAAGGTACTTCCAGTATGTCAGGGAGAGGTAAGGGACTTCCAGTATGTCAGGGAGAGGTAAGGGACTTCCAGTATGTCAGGGAGAGGTAAGGGACTTCCAGTATGTCAGGGAGAGGTAAGGTACTTCCAGTATGTCAGGGAGAGGTAAGGTACTTCCAGTATGTCAGGGAGAGGTAAGGGACTTCCAGTATGTCAGGGAGAGGTAAGGTACTTCCAGTACGTCAGGGAGAGGTAAGGGACTTCCAGTATGTCAGGGAGAGGTAAGGGACTTCCAGTATGTCAGGGAGAGGTAAGGGACTTCCAGTATGTCAGGGAGAGGTAAGGGACTTCCAGTATGTCAGGGAGAGGTAAGGTACTTCCAGTATGTCAGGGAGAGGTAAGGTACTTCCAGTATGTCAGGGAGAGGTAAGGTACTTCCAGTATGTCAGGGAGAGGTAAGGGACTTCCAGTATGACAGGGGAGAGGTAAGGTACTTCCAGTATGTCAGGGAGAGGTAAGGTACTTCCAGTATGTCAGGGAGAGGTAAGGGACTTCCAGTATGTCAGGGAGAGGTAAGGGACTTCCAGTATGTCAGGGAGAGGTAAGGGACTTCCAGTATGTCAGGGAGAGGTAAGGTACTTCCAGTATGTCAGGGAGAGGTAAGGTACTTCCAGTATGTCAGGGAGAGGTAAGGGACTTCCAGTATGTCAGGGAGAGGTAAGGTACTTCCAGTACGTCAGGGAGAGGTAAGGGACTTCCAGTATGTCAGGGAGAGGTAAGGGACTTCCAGTATGTCAGGGAGAGGTAAGGGACTTCCAGTATGTCAGGGAGAGGTAAGGGACTTCCAGTATGTCAGGGAGAGGTAAGGTACTTCCAGTATGACAGGGGAGAGGTAAGGTACTTCCAGTATGTCAGGGAGAGGTAAGGTACTTCCAGTATGTCAGGGAGAGGTAAGGGACTTCCAGTATGTCAGGGAGAGGTAAGGGACTTCCAGTATGTCAGGGAGAGGTAAGGGACTTCCAGTATGTCAGGGAGAGGTAAGGTACTTCCAGTATGTCAGGGAGAGGTAAGGTACTTCCAGTATGTCAGGGAGAGGTAAGGGACTTCCAGTATGTCAGGGAGAGGTAAGGTACTTCCAGTACGTCAGGGAGAGGTAAGGGACTTCCAGTATGTCAGGGAGAGGTAAGGGACTTCCAGTATGTCAGGGAGAGGTAAGGGACTTCCAGTATGTCAGGGAGAGGTAAGGTACTTCCAGTATGACAGGGGAGAGGTAAGGTACTTCCAGTATGTCAGGGAGAGGTAAGGTACTTCCAGTATGTCAGGGAGAGGTAAGGGACTTCCAGTATGTCAGGGAGAGGTAAGGGACTTCCAGTATGTCAGGGAGAGGTAAGGGACTTCCAGTATGTCAGGGAGAGGTAAGGGACTTCCAGTATGTCAGGGAGAGGTAAGGGACTTCCAGTATGTCAGGGAGAGGTAAGGGACTTCCAGTATGTCAGGGAGAGGTAAGGTACTTCCAGTATGTCAGGGAGAGGTAAGGGACTTCCAGTATGTCAGGGAGAGGTAAGGTACTTCCAGTATGTCAGGGAGAGGTAAGGGACTTCCAGTATGTCAGGGGAGAGAATTATTGACAAGCACTGAGTTTCTGAAGAAAAACTCAATGATCAAACTTCCAGGTCCCACGTCTGTAACTGACTGATGGATAGTATTTATTTTAAGATGTGTAGATAAGTTTATTTTTAATTTTTTAAATGATGCTGTCTTTATGTCTATGGATGTTCCCATTCATCAGGTCCCAGTCCTCTCAGGGCCTTCAATTGACTGTTTGGTTGGTTCTAGAAGATGGTTCTCCTCTCATCCGAGTAGGCTTCATCAGTTCTGGCACCACCAGCACTGGATTAGATCTAAGTCTATGAGCATGAACTGTACTTGGATGAGTCTTCTCAGACCAACCAAACAGTGGACTGAAGGCCCTGAGATCACGATGTCTTGCATGAAGTGGTGGGTGCACAGGCTCGTCTAACAAGAGGGAATTGTTGTCCCATTTTGTGATCATAAACAGCAATCAGGGACACAAATTACTGTTAAAAAAAGTATATTTTACTTATCGTTATTAATGTTGAAGAGTATCAATATATGTCTATTAATTCTACTTTTCAGGCTCAGGCATCGTATGATCTGCATTCCTACCAACATTACCTCAAGCAGTACCAACAACAGGTGATTTACTCTCCACGTGACTTATTTTGGATTTTCTCTTGAATAAAACGCAGCAGTATTTCAGTAAAGTCTGTTCATTCTCTTTCAGGCTCAAAGCGGAGGTTCCTATGATCCACACTATCAGCATTACCTCCAACAGTACCAATACCAACAGGTGATTTATTCAACATATTGAGGATTGTCCCTACCTTACTGGCTAAATTAAGACAACTTTTTTTTTCTCTGGTTTAGAGTTGGGATCCACATTATGCTAGTTACGTGCACCAACCCGCAAGTCAGTCAAATGAGCACAAACAGCACCCTCAGGAAGCAGACACAACAAGCACGGCTGTTGAAAGCCATGACAGTACCGGCAGTGAGAGCAATGAAGCCAAGGACCAAAGCTATCCCATCCAGGCACCAGAAGAGAGCTTCGGAACGGACGACAGCAAGAGCACCAGTCATGAAAACAGTCAGACCGAAGACAGCACAAGCAGCGAAAGCTCTGAGTCCAATGAGACCACCATAACTGACACAAATGAGGGTAGTGACAGCCATGACTCCAGTCAAACCAGTAACAAGATCCTTGTCATCAAGACCATACTAATGAGCAGTGTGATAGACAGTAGTCAAACCAGCAAGGGTAGTCAGGAAACCAGCAGTGAAAGTAGTGAGACCAGTAAGGCCAACGACAACATAAGCAGTGAGACCAGTAAAGCCAGCGACAACACCAGCAGTGAAAGCAGTGAAACCAGTAAGGCCAGCAACAACACCGGCAGTAAAAGCAGGAAAACCGGTAAGGCCAGCGAGAAGGTCCATGCCGTCAAGACCATATTGGTGAGCAACGTGATTGACAACAGTCAAACCAGCAAGGATAGTCATGAAACCAGCAGTGAAAGGAGTGAGACCAGTAAGGCCAGCGACAACATCAGCAGTGAAAGCAGTGAGACCAGTAAGGCCAGCGACAACATCAGCAGTGAAAGCAGTGAGACCAGTAAGGCCAGCGATTATAGCAGCAGTGAAAGCAGTGAGACCAGTAAGGCCAGCGACAACATCAGCAGTGAAAGCAGTGAGACCAGTAAGGCCAGCGATTATAGCAGCAGTGAAAGCAGTGAGACCAGTAAGGCCAGCGATTATAGCAGCAGTGAAAGCAGTGAGACCAGTAAGGCCAGCGACAACATCAGCAGTGAAAGCAGTGAGACCAGTAAGGCCAGCGACAATAGCAGCAGTGAAAGCAGTGAGACCAGTAAGGCCAGCGACAATAGCAGCAGTGAAAGCAGTGAGACCAGTAAGGCCAGCGACAATAGCAGCAGTGAAAGCAGTGAGACCAGTAAGGCCAGCGACAATAGCAGCAGTGAAAGCAGTGAGACCAGTAAGGCCAGCGACAACACCAGCAGTGAAAGCAGTGAGACCAGTAAGGCCAGCAACAATAGCAGTAGTGAGACCAGTAAGGCCAGCGACAACGTCAGCAGTGAGAGCGGTGAAAAGGTCATCAACATCCACAGTAGTGACACCTACCAGACAATTAAGGCTAATGTACTAAGCTACAGCATCAAGAGCGTAAATGATATTGTTGACAACAGTGAAAGCAGCAGTGAAGAAGTAAGTGACACCAGTAGGACCATCAATGACAGCACTAAGGTCACTGGCAGTAACAGTCATGACACCAGCAGCCATGAAAGCAGTGAATCTAGTGACACCACCAGTCTTAAAAGCAGTGAATCCAGTGACACCACCAGTCTTAAAAGCAGTGAATCCAGTGACACCACAAGTCTTGAAAGCAATGAATCCAGTGACACCACCAGTCTTGAAAGCAGCGAATCCAGTGGGACCAGCAACCATGAAAGCAGTGAATCCAGCGATACCACCAGCCATGAAAGCAGTGAATCCAGTGAGACCACCAGCCATGACACCAGTGGAACCTCAAAGGCCAGTGACAGTACCAGCCATGAAAGCAGTGAATCCAGTGAGACCACCAGCCATGACACCAGTGGAACCTCAAAGGCCAGTGACAGTACCAACCATGAAAGCAGTGAATCCAGTGAGACCACCAGCCATGACACCAGTGGAACCTCAAAGGCCAGTGACAGTACCAGCCATGACACCAGTGGAACCTCAAAGGCCAGTGACAGTACCAGCCATGAAAGCAGTGAATCCAGTGAGACCAGCAGCCATGACACCAGTGGAACCTCAAAGGCCAGTGACAGTACCAGCCATGAAAGCCATAAAGACCCAGAGTGTCAGAATGGGGCGGAGAGCTGCGAGAGCGAGGAGTATTTCTTCCAGGACATCGGCGACGATGCCCACTACTCAGTGGACCATCTGATGGTGCCAGATGAAGATGACATGGAGTTACGCCTGCGAAGAAGATGACCTCACCTCCACCTCCACCTCCACCTCCACCTCCCACATTCACTTCAACACTATCCAATAAGCTGACTAAACATATCAGGTGGAATATAGAATATTGTTTTGACTCTTGAAAGTTATTTTTGGGATCATCATATTGTTACCTATGTGTGTGTGTGTGTGTGTTTGTGTGTGTGCACGTGTGTGTGCACGTGTTTGTGTTGAAAACATTTTGACCTCTAGTGTGTTGCAGAATGTATCCATACACTTGTGAATTGTGTGTATGTTTGGTGAAAATAAATCTTTAATTGTACAAAACTTCTCCTCCTGATGGTCATTGGAAGCAATACTAAGCAGAGCTTCATCAAATGAGGACTAAACAAAGTATACATGCACTGCTTGTAGAGCTCGAAGAAAGGGAAAGTGTCCTGCATCCGAGCCATCTTGCCCAAACTGCCAAGGAGCTAACAGCTAGCATCAGCATTTCTGATTCTTAAATTACTCAACAAATGAGCTGATCAACATTTGCCGGCTAAGAAAAAACAAGTGATAAAATGTTATGATTATTCGCATACACTAATTTATTGTGTTTACTTCACTGTCATAAATTAAAGATACAATAGTACGCTAAATAATGTAGTAAGACAACTACTGTTTATATTGTAAGTTTAACATCTGGGCTGCTGCTAATGCAACTGAATCTTAACGGTCCACCTGTACCGACCCAATTAGGAACCATCCATCTTCTTCTGGTTATCCACGTTGGAGTCGCAGGGACAGCTACCTAAGCAGAGAAGTCCAGACTTTACTTTACTCGGCTACTTTCTTCCAGTTCCTGCGAGGTATCCTAAGATGTTCCCAGGGCACCTGGGAGACATAGTCTTTCTAACGTGTCCATGGGCATTCCCTGTGGCCTCCTACCAGTTGAATAGGCGTCCAGGGGGCAAGTGGGGGCATGACAGTAATTAACTAGAAGCACTGCTTACACTGCTGCCTTTGCAAAGATGATACAGTAAGTAAGTACAGTCAATATCATAACTCATTTGTTTCCTAATGTGTAGAATTATACTGACAATCACCACTGCTATGTCTAAAGTCATGCCAAAATACTGCATATCAGTAAGTGATGAATCGTAGAGCAACATCTGTAAACATGTGAGGTTTGCAGATATCTCTACCCCAGGCTTCTAAAGACCGATATGGTGAAATACAACTTGCCACATTGCAGATATCTCCATCCCATGCTTCTAAAGACAGATATGGTGAAATTAAACTCCATCCCATGCTTCTAAAGACAAATATGGTGAAATCAAACTCCATCCTATGTTTCTAAAGACAAATATGGTGAAATCAAACTCCTTCCAGACTTCTAAAGACAGATACTTTAACCTCTTGAAAATGAGAGTCGGGAACGCGAAATGGACATTCACAGTGACTTTTATCTCATCGACAATACATCGGCGAAGCACTTTAGCTTCAGAGCTAACATGATAGCCTTGTGCTTGACTGTAGATCGAAACAAAAGATACATGCCCCTGACTGGAAGGATAGACCGAAGATCAACAATACTACTATTACTTCTACTCTCAGGAGACACTGAACTCAACCCTGGACCTGTAACCACACGGTTAATGTTGTCCCGCCTGGCGAAGCTTAGTAATGCTACTGCTAGCGATGCCATTGAAGCTAACTTAGCTGCGGGACCTCCTATCTGCTCATCTCAACTCAAGCTCACCTGTACTCCAGCGATCGGCGGCTCGACGGAGGACTTCGCCCCGTTCATCGACACGGTCGGCGGCGGAGGACAACCCAGACATCGGCGAAGGCAGCAGCCCGGCGGCAAACGGCACGGCGGTGAGCGGCGCGGCGACGGTCAACGAGGTGACTGTCGACATCAACACCCCGGTCTGCTGTGGAGACAGTGTGGCGGGGGTCCACGCAGCCTCTCCCCGGTCCCTGACGGTCGAGGACGCGGCGTCTAGACCCGCGGCATACACAGGATTTCGGGGCTCCTTCATACTACCATGGTCCTTGTTTTCAACCGGTCCAAAGCCCGCGAAAATGAAATCTACCTCCACAACTTAAAATTAGATGAGTGGGACTGGTCCCCTGTGCTCACGAGCAACCTGGTCAATGTTGCTTGGGATCGCTTCCTAAAGATACTAAATGACATGGCTCCCGTGAGAACAGTGAGGATCAAAGCCCGCTCTGAACCATGGATGAATCCGGACCTATTAGCTGCCATAAAAGACAGAGACAGAAAATACTCAGAATACCAAAAGTGTAAAATTGAAGTAGATAAACAACCCAATAGTAACAACCTCAAATCACTCATTTCAACTCTCAAAAAACAATGCAATAAATTAAGAAATAAGACAACCAACCTGACCAAATCCTTAACAAAAAATTACATTAGCGACAAAATAGAGGAAAACACAAATAAGCCACGTGAGCTCTTGAAAATTCTCAACAACCAGCTTCCAGGTTGCAGCCAGAAACTTAAAACCAGACTCACCAACATCAGCATCAAGGAGGGTGACTCCCTCATTACAGACAAAATGGAGTTAGCAAGCAGACTTAACACCTTTTTCACCAGCATAGCCGCAACTCTTGTCAACAAGCTGTCCCACCACTCTGGTCGCTTTGGTGTAGAACACATTAAAGCCTTCTACAGAAAGCTAGGAGTATCCAACGATGATTTCAAATTAGAAATGGTCTCAGCTGATGAGGTGCTTAAAAAATTGAGCACGCTCCACCCAAACAAGGCCACCGGCCTTGACAATATCCCCTCCAGATTTCTCAGGGACTCTGCCTCCATCATTGCCCCAATCATTTCGCACATAATAAACCTACCAATTTTACAAGGCCAAGTACCAAAAGACTTTAAGATAGCAAGAGTAACTCCCCTCTTTAAAAAAGGAAGCAAATTGGAACCTGGCAACTACCGACCAGTTTCTATTCTCAGTTCCATTTCGAAAGTAATGGAAAAAATAGTTTATGAACAGGTCGATAGTTACGTTGCCACCAATAAACTCATGTACAAATTCCAATCCGGCTTCAGAACTAACCACTCCACTGACACATGCCTTCTCTATCTGAGCGACCACATCAAACATGAGGTGGACGCGGGCAAATACTGCGGCATGGTCATGCTGGACCTTCAGAAGGCCTTTGACACCGTTAACCACGCTATACTGTTGGATAAGCTCAGAGCAATCGGATTTAACAAAAACTCATGGAGCTGGATGCAATCATACTTGGAGGGGAGGGAACAGGTGGTAGAGGTGAACGGCATCCTGTCCCCCACCCCTCTCAGTAAGCTGTGGAGTCCCCCAAGGCAGTATATTGGGACCTTTACTGTTCCTAATATACATAAACGACATGTCATCGGCATGCGACTGTGAATTGTTCTTGTTTGCGGATGACTCGGCCTTGCTGGTATCAGACAAGGACAAGTCACAGGTGGAGAAAATCCTCAGTGCTGAGCTCTGTAGAACTTGCACCTACCTCGCTGACAACAAGCTATCCATACACTTGGGTAAAACAGAATCCATCCTGTTTGGGTCCCACATCAACCTTAAGAAAGTCAATGACTTCACTATAAAAGTGGGTGACATTGTTATCACCAGGAAAGATGAGGTCACCTACCTAGGTTCCATTCTAGAGGCTAACCTTTCCTGTGATAAAATGGCAACCAATGTAATCAAAAAGGTCAACCAACAAAAAAGATTTCTCTACAGAATCTCCTCTCTGGTCAACAAAAGCACCATGAGGATTCTGGCGGGAACTCTCGTTCAACCCTTTTTCGATTACGCATGCACCTCCTGGTACCCTAGCACCTCCAAAACCCTCAAATCTAAACTCCAAAGAACAAGCTAGTCAGGTTACTTCTAGACCTCCACCCCAGATCCCACCTCACTCCTACCCACTTCTCCAAAGTGGGCTGGCTCAAGGTGGAGGACAGAGTTAAACAACTTGCACTGAGCCTAGTCTATAAAATCCGCTACACCTCCCTGATACTGAAGTACATGTCAAACTACTTCCTTAACGTAAATGACCGCCATAACCACAACACCAGGGGGAGCTCCACTAACCACGTTAAACCCAGATTCCCATCTAACAAAGGTCTTAACTCATTCTCTTTCTATGCCACATCAATATGGAATGCACTCCCAACAGGTGTAAAAGAAAGGGCATCTCTATCCTCCTTCAAAACTGCAATAAAAGTTCACCTCCAGGCAACTTCAACCCTAAACTAACACCCTCCCCGGATTGTAAATAATCAAATGTAAATAATCAAATGTAGACACTTTTTCTTATGCTTTCTGATCTCTCTCTCTCTCTCTCTCTCTATGTCCACTACTTGCTGTACATATCCTACCAAGTCAGACCTACACTGTTTCAATGTCCATTTCTCGGTTCTAAATTTTTGATGACTGAAGTGATGATAGCAACCAAACCTAACCCCCCCCACCTCCACATCCCGGATTGTAAATAATGTAAAAAATTCAATGTATATACTCTGATGATTAACTAGTGTGATGACTGTATTATGATGATAGTATATATCTGTATCATGAATCAATTTAAGTGGACACCGACTTAAACAAGTTGAAAAACTTATTGGGGTGTTACCATTTAGTGGTCAGTTGTACGGAATATGTACTGTACTGTGCAATTTACTAATAAAAGTTTCAATCAATCAATCAATCAGATATGGTGAAATCAAACACCTTCCAGGCTAAACTCCATCCCATGCTTCTAAAGACAAATATGGTGAAATCAAACTCCATCCTATGCTTCAAAGACAAAAATGGTGAAGTAAAAGTCGCCACATCGCCAGCAGATGTCAGCTAGCAGCAGGCTAAGTTAGCACAGGAGGAGAAGAAAGGCCTACTGAAATGAGATTTTCTTATTTAAACGGGGATAGCAGATCCATTCTATGTGTCATACTTGATCATTTCGCGATATTGCCATATTTTTGCTGAAAGGATTTAGTAGAGAACAACGTCGATAAAGTTCGCAACTTTTGGTCTCTGATAAAAAAGCCTTGCCTGTAGCGGAAGTAGCGTGACGTCACAGGTTGTGGAGCTCCTCACATCTGCACATTGTTTACAATCATGGCCACCAGCAGCGAGAGCGATTCGGACCGAGAAAGCGACGATTTCACCATTAATTTGAGCGAGGATGAAAGATTCGTGGATGAGGAAAGTGAGAGTGAAGGACTAGAGGGCAGTGGAAGCGATTCAGATAGGGAAGATGCTGTGAGAAGCGGGTGGGACCTGATATTCAGCTGGGAATGACTACAACAGTAAATAAACACAAGACATATATATACTCTATTAGCCACAACACAACAAGGCTTATATTTAATATGCCACATAACAAACACCTCCCCCCTCCCGTCCATATAACCCACCAATACAACTCAAACACCCGCACAACACACTCAATCCCACAGCCCAAAGTACCGTTCACCTCCGCAAAGTTCATACAGCACATATATTTCCACAAAGTTACATACGTGACATGCACATAGCGGCACGCACGTACGGGCAAGCGATCAAATGTTTGGAAGCCGCAGCTGCGTACTCACGGTACCGCGTATCCAACTCAAAGTCCTCCTGGTAAGAGTCTCTGTTGTCCCAGTTCTCCACAAGCATGCGTGTCCAACTCAAAGTCCTCCTGGTAAGAGTCTATGTTGTCCCAGTTCTCCACAGGCCAATGGTAAAGCTTGACTGTCATCAGTCAGGAATGTAAACAATGAAACACCGGCTACGACGTAGCCGCTGCGTGTTTGTGTTGCTGCAGCCGGCCGCTAATACACCGCTTCCCACCTACAGCTTTCTTCTTTGCAGTCTCCATTGTTCATTAAACACATTGCAAAAGATTCACCAACACAGATGTCCACAATACTGTGGAATTTTGAGATGAAAACAGACGACTTAATAGCTGGCCACAATGCTGTCCCAATATGTCCGCTACAATCCGTGACGTCACGCGCAAACGTCATCGTACCGAGACGTTTTCAGCAGGATATTACGTGGGAAATTTTAAATTGCACTTTACTAATCTAACCCGGCCGTATTGGCATGTGTTGCAATGTTAAGATTTCATCATTGATATATAAACTATCAGACTGCGTGGTCGCTAGTAGTGGCTTTCAGTAGGCCTTTAAAGAGAAGAAGGTTTAATGAAGTTGTCTTACCTGTCAGCCGCAGCTTGACTGGGCCATTCCTGCGCACTCCCTGGTTAGACATCACAACTCCCTGGTTAAACATCACAACTCCCTGGTTAGACATCACAACTCCCTGGTTAGACATCACAACTCCCTGGTTAGACATCACAACTCCCTGGTTAGACATCACAACTCCCTGGTTAGTGGTTAGACATCACAACTCCCTGGTTAGACATCACAACTCCCTGTTTAGACATCACAACTCCCTGGTTAGACATCACAACTCCCTGGTTAGACATCACAACTCCCTGGTTAGTGGTTAGACATCACAACTCCCTGGTTAGACATCACAACTCCCTGTTTAGACATCACAACTCCCTGGTTAGACATCAAAACTCCCTGGTTAGTGGTTAGACATCACAACTCCCTGTTTAGACATCACAACTCCCTGGTTAGTGGTTAGACATCACAACTCCCTGTTTAGACATCACAACTCCCTGGTTAGTGGTTAGACATCACAACTCCCTGGTTAGACATCACAACTCCCTGGTTAGTGGTTAGACATCACAACTCCCTGGTTAGACATCACAACTCCCTGTTTAGACATCACAACTCCCTGGTTAGACATCACAACTCCCTGGTTAGTGGTTAGACATCACAACTCCCTGGTTAGTGGTTAGACATCACAATTCCCTGGTTAGTGCTTAGACATCACAACTCCCTGTTTAGACATCACAACTCCCTGGTTAGTGGTTAGACATCACAACTCCCTGTTTAGACATCACAACTCCCTGGTTAGACATCACAACTCCCTGGTTAGTGGTTAGACATCACAACTCCCTGTTTAGACATCACAACTCCCTGGTTAGACATCACAACTCCCTGGTTAGTGGTTAGACATCACAACTCCCTGGTTAGACATCACAACTCCCTGTTTAGACATCACAACTCCCTGGTTAGACATCACAGCTCCCTGGTTAGACATCACAAGTCCCTGGTTAGTGGTTAGACATCACAACTCCCTGTTTAGACATCACAACTCCCTGGTTAGACATCACAACTCCCTGTTTAGACATCACAACTCCCTGGTTAGTGGTTAGACATCACAACTCCCTGGTTAGACATCACAACTCCCTGTTTAGACATCACAACTCCCTGGTTAGTGGTTAGACATAACAACTCCCTGGTTAGACATCACAACTCCCTGTTTAGACATCACAACTCCCTGGTTAGTGGTTAGACATCACAACTCCCTGGTTGGACATCACAACTCCCTGGTTAGTGGTTAGACATCACAACTCCCTGGTTAGACATCACAACTCCCTGGTTAAACATCACAACTCCCTGTTTAGACATCACAACTCCCTGGTTAGACATCACAACTCCCTGGTTAGTGGTTAGACATCACAACTCCCTGGTTAGTGGTTAGACATCACAACTCCCTGGTTAGACATCACAACTCCCTGTTTAGACATCACAACTCCCTGGTTAGTGGTTAGACATCACAACTCCCTGTTTAGACATCACAACTCCCTGGTTAGACATCACAACTCCCTGGTTAGACATCACAACTCCATGGTTAGTGGTTAGACATCACAACTCCCTGGTTAATGGTTAGACATCACAACTCCCTGGTTAATTGTTAGACATCACAACTCCCTGGTTAGACATCACAACTCCCTGTTTAGACATCACAACTCCCTGGTTAGACATCACAACTCCCTGGTTAGTGGTTAGACATCACAACTCCCTGGTTAGACATCACAACTCCCTGTTTAGACATCACAACTCCCTGGTTAGACATCACAACTCCCTGGTTAGACATCACAACTCCCTGGTTAGTGGTTAGACATCACAACTCCCTGGTTAGACATCACAACTCCCTGTTTAGACATCACAACTCCCTGGTTAGACATCACAACTCCCTGGTTAGTGGTTAGACATCACAACTCCCTGTTTAGACATCACAACTCCCTGGTTAGTGGTTAGACATCACAACTCCCTGGTTAGACATCACAACTCCCTGGTTAGACATCACAACTCCCTGGTTAGTGGTTAGACATCACAACTCCCTGGTTAGACATCACAACTCCCTGGTTAGACATCACAACTCCCTGGTTAGACATCACAACTCCCTGGTTAGTGGTTAGACATCACAACTCCCTGGTTAGACATCACAACTCCCTGTTTAGACATCACAACTCCCTGGTTAGACATCACAACTCCCTGGTTAGTGGTTAGACATCACAACTCCCTGTTTAGACATCACAACTCCCTGGTTAGTGGTTAGACATCACAACTCCCTGGTTAGACATCACAACTCCCTGGTTAGACATCACAACTCCCTGTTTAGACATCACAACTCCCTGGTTAGACATCACAACTCCCTGGTTAGACATCACAAGTCCCTGGTTAGTGGTTAGACATCACAACTCCCTGTTTAGACATCACAACTCCCTGGTTAGACATCACAACTCCCTGTTTAGACATCACAACTCCCTGGTTAGTGGTTAGACATCACAACTCCCTGGTTAGACATCACAACTCCCTGTTTAGACATCACAACTCCCTGGTTAGTGGTTAGACATAACAACTCCCTGGTTAGACATCACAACTCCCTGTTTAGACATCACAACTCCCTGGTTAGTGGTTAGACATCACAACTCCCTGGTTGGACATCACAACTCCCTGGTTAGTGGTTAGACATCACAACTCCCTGGTTAGACATCACAACTCCCTGGTTAAACATCACAACTCCCTGTTTAGACATCACAACTCCCTGGTTAGACATCACAACTCCCTGGTTAGTGGTTAGACATCACAACTCCCTGGTTAGTGGTTAGACATCACAACTCCCTGGTTAGACATCACAACTCCCTGTTTAGACATCACAGCTCCCTGGTTAGTGGTTAGACATCACAACTCCCTGTTTAGACATCACAACTCCCTGGTTAGACATCACAACTCCCTGGTTAGACATCACAACTCCATGGTTAGTGGTTAGACATCACAACTCCCTGGTTAATGGTTAGACATCACAACTCCCTGGTTAATTGTTAGACATCACAACTCCCTGGTTAGACATCACAACTCCCTGGTTAGACATCACAACTCCCTGTTTAGACATCACAACTCCCTGGTTAGACATCACAACTCCCTGGTTAGTGGTTAGACATCACAACTCCCTGGTTAGACATCACAACTCCCTGTTTAGACATCACAACTCCCTGGTTAGACATCACAACTCCCTGGTTAGACATCACAACTCCCTGGTTAGTGGTTAGACATCACAACTCCCTGGTTAGACATCACAACTCCCTGTTTAGACATCACAACTCCCTGGTTAGACATCACAACTCCCTGGTTAGTGGTTAGACATCACAACTCCCTGTTTAGACATCACAACTCCCTGGTTAGTGGTTAGACATCACAACTCCCTGGTTAGACATCACAACTCCCTGGTTAGACATCACAACTCCCTGGTTAGTGGTTAGACATCACAACTCCCTGGTTAGACATCACAACTCCCTGGTTAGACATCACAACTCCCTGGTTAGTGGTTAGACATCACAACTCCCTGGTTAGACATCACAACTCCCTGTTTAGACATCACAACTCCCTGGTTAGACATCACAACTCCCTGGTTAGTGGTTAGACATCACAACTCCCTGGTTAGACATCACAACTCCCTGGTTAGACATCACAACTCCCTGGTTAGTGGTTAGACATCACAACTCCCTGTTTAGACATCACAACTCCCTGGTTAGTGGTTAGACATCACAACTCCCTGGTTAGACATCACAACTCCCTGGTTAGACATCACAACTCCCTGGTTAGTGGTTAGACATCACAATTCCCTGGTTAGACATCACAACTCCCTGTTTAGACATCACAACTCCCTGGTTAGACATCACAACTCCCTGGTTAGTGGTTAGACATCACAACTCCCTGGTTAGTGGTTAGACATCACAATTCCCTGGTTAGTGCTTAGACATCACAACTCCCTGTTTAGACATCACAACTCCCTGGTTAGTGGTTGGACATCACAACTCCCTGTTTAGACATCACAACTCCCTGGTTAGTGGTTAGACATCACAACTCCCTGGTTAGACATTACAACTCCCTGTTTAGACATCACAACTCCCTGGTTAGACATCACAACTCCCTGGTTAGACATCACAACTCCCTGGTTAGTGGTTAGACATCACAACTCCCTGTTTAGACATCACAACTCCCTGGTTAGACATCACAACTCCCTGGTTAGTGGTTAGACATCACAACTCCCTGGTTAGACATCACAACTCCCTGTTTAGACATCACAACTCCCTGGTTAGTGGTTAGACATCACAACTCCCTGTTTAGACATCACAACTCCCTGGTTAGTGGTTAGACATAACAACTCCCTGGTTAGACATCACAACTCCCTGTTTAGACATCACAACTCCCTGGTTAGTGGTTAGACATCACAACTCCCTGGTTAGACATCACAACTCCCTGGTTAGTGGTTAGACATCACAACTCCCTGGTTAGACATCACAACTCCCTGGTTAAACATCACAACTCCCTGTTTAGACATCACAACTCCCTGGTTAGACATCACAACTCCCTGGTTAGACATCACAACTCCCTGGTTAGTGGTTAGACATCACAACTCCCTGGTTAGACATCACAACTCCCTGTTTAGACATCACAACTCCCTGGTTAGTGGTTAGACATCACAACTCCCTGTTTAGACATCACAACTCCCTGGTTAGACATCACAACTCCCTGGTTAGACATCACAACTCCCTGGTTAATGGTTAGACATCACAACTCCCTGGTTAGTGGTTAGACATCACAACTCCCTGGTTAGTGGTTAGACATCACAACTCCCTGGTTAGACATCACAAGTCCCTGGTTAGTGGTTAGACATCACAACTCCCTGGTTAGACATCACAACTCCCTGGTTAGTGGTTAGACATCACAACTCCCTGGTTAGACATCACAACTCCCTGTTTAGACATCACAACTCCCTGGTTAGTGGTTAGACATCACAACTCCCTGTTTAGACATCACAACTCCCTGGTTAGACATCACAACTCCCTGGTTAGACATCACAACTCCCTGGTTAATGGTTAGACATCACAACTCCCTGGTTAGTGGTTAGACATCACAACTCCCTGGTTAGTGGTTAGACATCACAACTCCCTGGTTAGACATCACAAGTCCCTGGTTAGTGGTTAGACATCACAAGTCCCTGGTTAGTGGTTAGACATCACAACTCCCTGGTTAGACATCACAACTCCCTGGTTAGTGGTTAGACATCACAACTCCCTGGTTAGACATCACAACTCCCTGTTTAGACATCACAACTCCCTGGTTAGTGGTTAGACATCACAACTCCCTGTTTAGACATCACAACTCCCTGGTTAGACATCACAACTCCCTGGTTAGACATCACAACTCCCTGGTTAATGGTTAGACATCACAACTCCCTGGTTAGTGGTTAGACATCACAACTCCCTGGTTAGTGGTTAGACATCACAACTCCCTGGTTAGACATCACAAGTCCCTGGTTAGTGGTTAGACATCACAAGTCCCTGGTTAGACATCACAAGTCCCTGGTTAGTGGTTAGACATCACAAGTCCCTGGTTAGACATCACAAGTCCCTGGTTAGTGGTTAGACATCACAACTCCCTGGTTAGACATCACAACTCCCTGGTTAGTGGTTAGACATCACAACTCCCTGGTTAGACATCACAACTCCCTGTTTAGACATCACAACTCCCTGGTTAGTGGTTAGACATCACAACTCCCTGTTTAGACATCACAACTCCCTGGTTAGACATCACAACTCCCTGGTTAGACATCACAACTCCCTGGTTAATGGTTAGACATCACAACTCCCTGGTTAGTGGTTAGACATCACAACTCCCTGGTTAGTGGTTAGACATCACAACTCCCTGGTTAGACATCACAAGTCCCTGGTTAGTGGTTAGACATCACAAGTCCCTGGTTAGTGGTTAGACATCACAACTCCCTGGTTAGACATCACAACTCCCTGGTTAGTGGTTAGACATCACAACTCCCTGGTTAGACATCACAACTCCCTGTTTAGACATCACAACTCCCTGGTTAGTGGTTAGACATCACAACTCCCTGTTTAGACATCACAACTCCCTGGTTAGACATCACAACTCCCTGGTTAGACATCACAACTCCCTGGTTAATGGTTAGACATCACAACTCCCTGGTTAGTGGTTAGACATCACAACTCCCTGGTTAGTGGTTAGACATCACAACTCCCTGTTTAGACATCACAACTCCCTGGTTAGACATCACAACTCCCTGGTTAGACATCACAAGTCCCTGGTTAGTGGTTAGACATCACAAGTCCCTGGTTAGACATCACAAGTCCCTGGTTAGTGGTTAGACATCACAAGTCCCTGGTTAGTGGTTAGACATCACAAGTCCCTGGTTAGTGGTTAGACATCACAAGTCCCTGGTTAGACATCACAACTCCCTGGTTAGTGGTTAGACATCACAAGTCCCTGGTTAGTGGTTAGACATCACAACTTTCCTCACGCACTTTGTTGGAAATGAACAAAGCACGTGACTTGTTGACAATCCTCCCTGCTAGCTTAGCTTGCTGTGTTAGCACCATAGCACACCAGCGGCTGCAATGGCCGCACAAGAGTCCCCACACGGCCGCCAAGCAGAGCAAATGACACAATCGTCCCCACACGCACCCTCACAAAGGCCGCCAAGCAGGGGGAATCAAGCGGAAGTGTCGGCCTCCATGCAGACTAACGTCTAGTCTCAGCTGCTTCGTGATGACTGGCTGACTGGACCACTGCTGCACGTCAAGCTGCACTAACACCAACTACATCCGCTACGACAATTCCCAAATAAAAGTACTCTGGCTGGACCACTGCTGCACGTCAAGCTGCACTAACACCAACTACATCCGCTACGACAATTCCCAAATAAAAGTACTCTTTTTCATGCCTTCGCTCTAACCAATCAATATCGAATTCTCCACGTGCTGGTGTGCTCCTACAGGTTAGCTAAATATTTACTGTATAGAATACATTCATCTTAAATATTTACTGTATAGAATACATTCATCTTAAATATTTACTGTATAGAATACATTCATCTTAAATATTTACTGTATAGAATACATTCATCTTAAATATTTACTGTATAGAATACATTCATCATAAATATTTACTGTATAGAATACATTCATCTTAAATATTTACTGTATAGAATACATACATCTTAAATAGTTCACTTTTACTTCCTGTGTATGGACAGCGCCAGATGACATTATTATTACTTTGCAATGTAAACTGTAAATTCAGGTCTTAGTAAGGATAACTTTATGTCGACAATTTCAGCATAAACAAGCCAAGTAATTAAACATTTCTCTTCAATGTTGTTTTTGTTTGTCCCTTGTGTGCGAATAATAATTTCTGAACTGACAATGATTCATATTCAATGATCTTGTAGTCATTATAGTCTCACCATGTCTGACAATGATTCATATTCAATGATCTTGTAGTCATTATAGTCTCACCATGTCTGACAATGATTCATATTCAATGATCTTGTAGTCATTATAGTCTCACCATGTCTGACAATGATTCATATTCAATGATGTTGTAGTCATTATAGTCTCACCATGTCTGACAATGATTCATATTCAATGATCTTGTAGTCATTATAGTCTCACCATGTCTGACAATGATTCATATTCAATGATCTTGTAGTCATTATAGTCTCACCATGTCTGACAATGATTCATATTCAATGATCTTGTAGTCATTATAGTCTCACCATGTCTGACAATGATTCATATTCAATGATCTTGTAGTCATTATAGTCTCACCATGTCTGACAATGATTCATATTCAATGATCTTGTAGTCATTATAGTCTCACCA
The DNA here is from genome assembly GCF_033978785.1 of Entelurus aequoreus. Classification (NCBI taxonomy): domain Eukaryota; kingdom Metazoa; phylum Chordata; class Actinopteri; order Syngnathiformes; family Syngnathidae; genus Entelurus; species Entelurus aequoreus. The sequence goes on along the minus strand of NC_084752.1, from coordinate 37,882,252 downwards.
TGTCTGACAATGATTCATATTCAATGATGTTGTATAAATAGTCATTATAGTCTCACCATGTCTGACAATGATTCATATTCAATGATGTTGTATAAATAGTCATTATAGTCTCACCATGTCTGACAATGATGATCAAATATGTCCTCGGCATTCATTCCAAATGAAGAAGGTGGTTGGTGCCCTCTTCTGGTGAACTGCACGAACAGCAAGTCGTCCAAATCAGCGCGAGACTGTCACCCTCCATGACGTCATGTAAAGTACACCGTATATCTGCGCACGCGTCACCAAATCCAACACGAATCATGAGTCCGCTCTCAGCCTTTATAAGACCATTTTCTCCGGTCGGTGTAGTATGCCGACCCAGTGGCCTAATGGATAAGGCATCAGCCTCCGGAGCTGGGGATTGTGGGTTCGAGTCCCATCTGGGTCGTTTTTACAGGAAGTCTAGACCGCCTCCGTCATTTATTAGAACTTTGCCAAGTACAAGTCAGTCTTTTACACTCGCATCCTAATAGAAGAATAGCATATAATAATATAATATATCTTTACAAGAATAGCATGTAATAATATAATATATCTTTACAAGAATAGCATATAATAATATAATATATCTTTACAAGAATAGCATATAATAATATAATATATCTTTACAAGAATAGCATATAATAATATAATATATCTTTACAAGAATAGCATGTAATATAATATATCTTTACAAGAATAGCATATAATAATATAATATATCTTTACAAGAATAGCATGTAATATAATATATCTTTACAAGAATAGCATATACCGGTAATAATATAATATATCTTTACAAGAATAGCATGTAATATAATATATCTAGACAAGAATAGCATATAATAATATAATATATCTTTACAAGAATAGCATATAATAATATAATATATCTTTACAAGAATAGCATGTAATAATATAATATATCTAGACAAGAATAGCATATAATAATATAATATATCTTTACAAGAATAGCATATAATAATATAATATATCTTTACAAGAATAGCATATAATAATATAATATATCTTTACAAGAATAGCATATAATAATATAATATATCTAGACAAGCTAAACTGCTCCCAAACAATGGAGAGTCATTGTTTATTCCCAACTAAATATTTCAACACACAAATGTTTGAGTAAGAAGTGCAGTGTATGAAAACAATGTCTATTATTTATACTGAACTGTATTCATTGATATAGTTTGGAGGTCAAACTTCACCCCTGAAGTTCTTACAGTTCACCACTCCCACCACCAGGGGGAGGTCAAGATTCACCCCTGAAGTTCTTACAGTTCACCACTCCCACCACCAGGGGGAGGTCAAGATTCACCCCTGAAGTTGTTACAGTTCACCACTCCCACCACCAGGGGGAGGTCAAACTTCACCCCTGAAGTTGTTACAGTTCACCACTCCCACCACCAGGGGGAGGTCAAGATTCACCTCTGAAGTTGTTACAGTTCACCACTCGCACCACCAGGGGGAGGTCAAGATTCACCCCTGAAGTTGTTACAGTTCACCACTCCCACCACCAGGGGGAGGTCAAGATTCACCACTGAAGTTGTTACAGTTCACCACTCCCACCACCAGGGGGAGGTCAAACTTCACCCCTGAAGTTGTTACAGTTCACAACTCCCACCACCAGGGGGAGGTCAAGATTCACCCCTGAAGTTGTTACAGTTCACCACTCCCACCACCAGGGGGAGGTCAAGATTCACCCCTGAAGTTGTTACAGTTCACCACTCCCACCACCAGGGGGAGGTCAAGATTCACCACTGAAGTTGTTACAGTTCACCACACCCACCACCAGGGGGAGGTCAAGATTCACCACTGAGGTTGCTACAGTTCACCACTCCCACCACCAGGGGGAGGTCAAGATTCACCACTGAAGTTGCTACAGTTCACCACTCCCACCACCAGGGGGAGGTCAAGATTCACCCCTGAAGTTGTTACAGTTCACCACTCCCACCACCAGGGGGAGGTCAAGATTCACCCCTGAAGTTGTTACAGTTCACCACTCCCACCACCAGGGGGAGGTCAAGATTCACCCCTGAAGTTGTTACAGTTCACCACTCCCACCACCAGGGGGAGGTCAAACTTCACCCCTGAAGTTCTTACAGTTCACCACTCCCACCACCAGGGGGAGGTCAAGATTCAGCCATGAAGTTGTTACAGTTCACCACTCCCACCACCAGGGGGAGGTCAAACTTCACCCCTGAAGTTGTTACAGTTCACCACTCCCACCACCAGGGGGAGGTCAAGATTCACCCCTGAAGTTGTTACAGTTCACCACTCCCACCACCAGGGGGAGGTCAAGATTCAGCCATGAAGTTGTTACAGTTCACCACTCCCACCACCAGGGGGAGGTCAAGATTCAGCCATGAAGTTGTTACAGTTCACCACTCCCACCACCAGGGGGAGGTCAAGATTCAGCCATGAAGTTGTTACAGTTCACCACTCCCACCACCAGGGGGAGGTCAAGATTCACCCATGAAGTTGTTACAGTTCACCACTCCCACCACCAGGGGGAGGTCAAGATTCAGCCATGAAGTTGTTACAGTTCACCACTCCCACCACCAGGGGGAGGTCAAGATTCAGCCATGAAGTTGTTACAGTTCACCACTCCCACCACCAGGGGGAGGTCACTGGCGAGTAGCATCAAGCTAACACAAAGTCATTAGGTTGTTTTTTACATTTAAAAGGGTTCACAATAATTTTAAAAAATGTGTGTAAAAGTTTATAAAACATACATTTGGACATGACGCTGTTATAATGTACACATATTATATATGAACTGTTATAATGTACACAGTATATATGAACTGTTATAATGTACACATATTATATATGAGCTGTTATAATGTACACATATTATATATGAACTGTTATAATGTACACATATTATATATGAGCTGTTATAATGTACACATATTATATATGAGCTGTTATAATGTACACAGATTATATATGAACTGTTATAATGTACACATATTATATATGAACTGTTATAATGTACACATATTATATATGAGCTGTTATAATGTACACATATTATATATGAACTGTTATAATGTACACATATTATATATGAACTGTTATAATGTACACATATTATATATGAACTGTTATAATGTACACATATTATATATGAACTGTTATAATGTACACATATTATATATGAGCTGTTATAATGTACACATATTATATATGAACTGTTATAATGTACACATATTATATATGAGCTGTTATAATGTACACATATTATATATGAACTGTTATAATGTACACATATTATATATGAGCTGTTATAATGTACACATATTATATATGAACTGTTATAATGTACACATATTATATATGAACCTTGTTGGAAAACCTCTTTTTTTGCTGTTGATGGAATTGGAGGTGTGTCATTAGTGGGTGTGTCACTAGTGGGTGTGTCACTAGTGGGTGTGTCATTAGTGGGTGTGTCATTAGTGGGTGTGTCACTAGTGGGTGTGTCATTAGTGGGTGTGGCATTAGTGGGTGTGTCATTAGTGGGTGTGGCATTAGTGGGTGTGGCATTAGTGGGTGTGGCATTAGTGGGTGTGTCATTAGTGGGTGTGTCATTAGTGGGTGTGGCATTAGTGGGTGTGGCATTAGTGGGTGTGTCATTAGTGGGTGTGGCATTAGTGGGTGTGGCATTAGTGGGTGTGTCATTAGTGGGTGTGTCATTAGTGTTTAGGAGGTCCTGCCATGTCTTTAAAAGTCTGTCCTCTGCTGTCATTTTCTGTCTTGATGTGCAGCGACACCATCTTTACCATCTTTACCATCTTTACCATCTTTCTGCACCATGAGGACTACTTTGTGTGTCTGCTTCCTCGTGCTGCCTCTTCTCATGGCGGAGGAACACCTCAACGGTAAGTCAGAACTACTTTTCCTTGGCTTTTACACCTCCAAAGAAGAAAGTTGTAGTTGATCCAAACTAGGAATGTTGTTTGTGTTGCTCAACATCAGGTTGTTGTTTCAAGGTTGTGTTGCTCAACATCAGGTTGTTGTTTCAAGGTTGTGTTGCTCAACATCAGGTTGTTGTTTCAAGGTTGTGTTGCTCAACATCAGGTTGTTGTTTCAAGGTTGTGTTGCTCAACATCAGGTTGTTTCAAGGTTGTGTTGCTCAACATCAGGTTGTTTCAAAGTTGTGTTGCTCAACATCAGGTTGTTGTTTCAAGGTTGTGTTGCTCAACATCAGGTTGTTGTTTCAAGGTTGTGTTGCTCAACATCAGGTTGTTGTTTCAAGGTTGTGTTGCTCAACATCAGGTTGTTGTTTCAAGGTTGTGTTGCTCAACATCAAGTTGTTGTTTCAAGGTTGTGTTGCTCAACATCAGGTTGTTTCAAGGTTGTGTTGCCAGCTGGCAGAGTGAGTGTGAAGATCTAAATGTCCCCAGCATGCTTTTAAAGTGGAAAAAGTTTGATCTAGAGAGAACATTTAGACACATGCTTATTTCCAAAAGTAATTGTAAATAATAAAAGGAAGAATAAATGTTAGTTGTCCTTAGAGATGTTAGTTGTCCTTAGAGATGTTAGTTGTCCTTAGAGATGTTAGTTGTCCTTAGAGATGTTAGTTGTCCTTAGAGATGTTAGTTGTCCTTAGAGATGTTAGTTGTCCTTAGAAATGTTAGTTGTCCTTAGAGATGCTAGTTGTCCTTAGAGATGTTAGTTGTCCTTAGAGAGGTTAGTTGTCCTTAGAGATGTTAGTTGTCCTTAGAGATGTTAGTTGTCCTTAGAGATGTTAGTTGTCCTTAGAAATGTTAGTTTTCCTTAGAGATGTTAGTTTTCCTTAGAGATGTTAGTTGTCCTTAGAAATGTTAGTTGTCCTTAGAGATGTTAGTTGTCCTTAGAGATGTTAGTTGTCCTTAGAGATGGTAGTTGTCCTTAGAGATGCTAGTTGTCCTTAGAGATGTTAGTTTTCCTTAGAGATGTTAGTTGTCCTTAGAGATGTTAGTTGTCCTTAGAGATGTTAGTTTTCCTTAGAGATGTTAGTTGTCCTTAGAAATGTTAGTTGTCCTTAGAGATGTTAGTTGTCCTTAGAGATGGTAGTTGTCCTTAGAGATGGTAGTTGTCCTTAGAGATGTTAGTTGTCCTTAGAGATGTTAGTTGTCCTTAGAGATGTTAGTTGTCCTTAGAGATGTTAGTTGTCCTTAGAAATGTTAGTTGTCCTTAGAGATGCTAGTTGTCCTTAGAGATGTTAGTTGTCCTTAGAGATGTTAGTTTTCCTTAGAGATGTTAGTTGTCCTTAGAAATGTTAGTTTTCCTTAGAGATGTTAGTTTTCCTTAGAGATGTTAGTTGTCCTTAGAAATGTTAGTTGTCCTTAGAGATGTTAGTTGTCCTTAGAGATGTTAGTTGTCCTTAGAGATGGTAGTTGTCCTTAGAGATGGTAGTTGTCCTTAGAGATGCTAGTTGTCCTTAGAGATGTTAGTTGTCCTTAGAGATGTTAGTTTTCCTTAGAGATGTTAGTTGTCCTTAGAGATGTTAGTTGTCCTTAGAGATGTTAGTTTTCCTTAGAGATGTTAGTTGTCCTTAGAAATGTTAGTTGTCCTTAGAGATGTTAGTTGTCCTTAGAGATGGTAGTTGTCCTTAGAGATGGTAGTTGTCCTTAGAGATGGTAGTTGTCCTTAGAGATGTTAGTTGTCCTTAGAGATGTTAGTTGTCCTTAGAGATGCTAGTTGTCCTTCGAGATGTTAGTTGTCCTTAGAGATGTTAGTTGTCCTTAGAGATGTTAGTTGTCCTTAGAGATGTTAGTTGTCCTTAGAGATGCTAGTTGTCCTTAGAGATGTTAGTTGTCCTTAGAGATGTTAGTTGTCCTTAGAGATGTTAGTTTTCCTTAGAGATGTTAGTTGTCCTTAGAAATGTTAGTTGTCCTTAGAGATGTTAGTTGTCCTTAGAGATGTTAGTTGTCCTTAGAAATGTTAGTTGTCCTTAGAGAGGTTAGTTGTCCTTAGAGATGTTAGTTGTCCTTAGAGATGCTAGTTGTCCTTAGAGATGTTAGTTGTCCTTAGAAATGTTAGTTGTCCTTAGAGATGTTAGTTGTCCTTAGAGATGTTAGTTGTCCTTAGAAATGTTAGTTGTCCTTAGAAATGTTAGTTGTCCTCAGAGATGTTAGTTGTCGTTACAGATGTTAGTTGTCCTTAGAAATGTTAGTTGTCCTTAGAGATGTTAGTTGTCCTTAGAGATGTTAGTTGTCCTTAGAGATGTTAGTTGTCCTTAGAAATGTTAGTTGTCCTTAGAGATGTTAGTTGTCCTTAGAAATGTTAGTTGTCCTTAGAGATGTTAGTTGTCCTTAGAGATGTTCTTTTCCATTGCAGAGTTCTATTCTCTCCTGGAAAAGAGTCAGGGCACTTTAGTGGAGCCACCCCAGACCAACCAGAGCAGGCTGATGGTGAAAGAACCTTCACTGGCCATCAATGAGCTTCTGGAGAAGAGCAGCAGGACGTCCGAGTCCAAGTTCCATCCTCTCCCGTCTTCCGTGTGGCCAAAGCACAGCCACCTGTCCCCCGTCCTGCGCCACCACAACAAGAGTAAGAAAGGTGGCAAGATGTTGGAAGTGAGCACTGACAAAAGCCGAGGAGAAGCGAGCGGTCTGCTTCCCAAACCGGCAAACCGCACGGTCCAGATGGGCCTCAGCCCGCCTCAGCCCACCCAGCCAGAGGACCATCCCAACTCCAGAGCCAGAAGCGCTCCGGCTCCTGGCAGAGACCCCCCCGGCCGACGCATGGACCCTGAGGAGAACCGGCCAGGGAAGGCCGGCCTCTTCCAGGCGGGCATGGCTGTGACGCCACCCCGAAACAACAGCCGGCCGGCGGTCAGCTACAACCGCCGCTCTTCAAGCCTGCTGCAGCACTTTGACGTCCTCAGACCAGGTCAGTGAGCTTTGTGTGGAAGGAAGAAACTTCCCTGACTTCAACTTCAACAGCAGTCCATAGCCTGGGCTTTTAGTCAGCACGCTGGTCTCTCTTACCGGGCTTTTAGTCAGCACGCTGGTCTCTCTTACCGGGCTTTTAGTCAGCACGCTGGTCTCTCTTACCGGGCTTTTAGTCAGCACGCTGGTCTCTCTTACCGGGCTTTTAGTCAGCACGCTGGTCTCTCTTACCGGGCTTTTAGTCAGCACGCTGGTCTCTCTTACCGGGCTTTTAGTCAGCACGCTGGTCTCTCTTACCGGGCTTTTAGTCAGCACGCTGGTCTCTCTTACCGGGCTTTTAGTCAGCACGCTGGTCTCTCTTACCGGGCTTTTAGTCAGCACGCTGGTCTCTCTTACCGGGCTTTTAGTCAGCACGCTGGTCTCTCTTACCGGGCTTTTAGTCAGCACGCTGGTCTCTCTTACCGGGCTTTTAGTCAGCACGCTGGTCTCTCTTACCGGGCTTTTAGTCAGCACGCTGGTCTCTCTTACCGGGCTTTTAGTCAGCACGCTGGTCTCTCTTACCGGGCTTTTAGTCAGCACGCTGGTCTCTCTTACCGGGCTTTTAGTCAGCACGCTGGTCTCTCTTACCGGGCTTTTAGTCAGCACGCTGGTCTCTCTTACCGGGCTTTTAGTCAGCACGCTGGTCTCTCTTACCGGGCTTTTAGTCAGCACGCTGGTCTCTCTTACCGGGCTTTTAGTCAGCACGCTGGTCTCTCTTACCGGGCTTTTAGTCAGCACGCTGGTCTCTCTTACCGGGCTTTTAGTCAGCACGCTGGTCTCTCTTACCGGGCTTTTAGTCAGAACGCTGGTCTCTCTTACCGGGCTTTTAGTCAGCACGCTGGTCTCTCTTACCGGGCTTTTAGTCAGCACGCTGGTCTCTCTTACCGGGCTTTTAGTGAGCATGCTGGTCTCTCTTACCGGGCTTTTAGTCCTCTTCTTTTGCCAGCACATCTTATTATTGCTGTTCTTTAGACAGAATGTCACCCTTTTTATTGCAATTTTTGTAATGTACAATTTGGGTCTCAATCAATGTTATTTTTCAAAAATACTGACCAAAATCATGGCTGTTAACTTTTAACACCAACTTTTTTCCTCCTCTTTTGCCAGCATGATCATATTTTGTTAGGTGAAAATCATGGCTAAGCTAAAAAAAATAGCAAGACGCTCTTCTTTTACCGGCACGATCACACATTTAAGGTGAAAATCATAGCTAATCTAATAAAAGAAATACCAACATGTTGTCCTTCTTTTGCCAGCATGATCACATGTTTTACTCACATTTATTTAAGGTAGGAAATGACTAATTCAATTAGAAAAACCCCAACATGTTCTCCTTCTTTTGCCAGAATGTTCACGCGTTTTAGTTGAAGATCATGACTCATTTAATCAATCAAAAAAAACACACAAAGATTCCTCCTTCTTTTGACAGCATATCTTTTTTCTCACAAATGTTATGTACTTTCAGGTCAAATACGAGGCTGCTTCTTCACAAATACTCACCAAGGAAAGAACTTCCCACTTCTTTTGCCAGCATCATTCTTACACAATGACACTTTTTATGGCCAAATCAATGCTCCTTTTCAAAGATCAACCACAGTTTTCTGTCTAAATCAATGCTCCTTTTCAAAGATC
>NC_084752.1:37770337-37873641 GCF_033978785.1 Entelurus aequoreus | reverse complement strand
CTCTCACTGACACAAACACTTGACTTTGTCCTCCTGTCTCTCACTGACACAAACACTAAACTTTGTCCTCCTGTCTCTCACTGACACAAACACTTGACTTTGTCCTCCTGTCCCTCACTGACACAAACACTTGACTTTGTCCTCCTGTCCTCTCACTGACACAAACACTACTTTGTCCTCCTGTCCCTCACTGACACAAACACTTGACTTTGTCCTCCTGTCCTCTCACTGACACAAACACTTGACTTTGTCCTCCTGTCTCTCACTGACACAAACACTTGACTTTGTCCTCCTGTCTCTCACTGACACAAACACTTGACTTTGTCCTCCTGTCTCTCACTGACACAAACACTTGACTTTGTCCTCCTGTCCTCTCACTGACACAAACACTTGACTTTGTCCTCCTGTCCCTCACTGACACAAACACTTGACTTTGTCCTCCTGTCTCTCACTGACACAAACACTTGACTTTGTCCTCCTGTCCCTCACTGACACAAACACTTGACTTTGTCCTCCTGTCCTCTCACTGACACAAACACTTGACTTTGTCCTCCTGTCTCTCACTGACACAAACACTTGACTTTGTCCTCCTGTCTCTCACTGACACAAACACTTGACTTTGTCCTCCTGTCTCTCACTGACACAAACACTTGACTTTGTCCTCCTGTCCCTCACTGACACAAACACTTGACTTTGTCCTCCTGTCTCTCACTGACACAAACACTTGACTTTGTCCTCCTGTCTCTCACTGACACAAACACTTGACTTTGTCCTCCTGTCTCTCACTGACACAAACACTTGACTTTGTCCTCCTGTCTCTCACTGACACAAACACTTAACTTTGTCCTCCTGTCTCTCACTGACACAAACACTTGACTTTGTCCTCCTGTCCCTCACTGACACAAACACTTGACTTTGTCCTCCTGTCCTCTCACTGACACAAACACTTTGTCCTCCTGTCCCTCACTGACACAAACACTTGACTTTGTCCTCCTGTCTCTCACTGACACAAACACTTGACTTTGTCCTCCTGTCTCTCACTGACACAAACACTTGACTTTGTCCTCCTGTCTCTCACTGACACAAACACTTGACTTTGTCCTCCTGTCTCTCACTGACACAAACACTTGACTTTGTCCTCCTGTCTCTCACTGACACAAACACTTGACTTTGTCCTCCTGTCTCTCACTGACACAAACACTTGACTTTGTCCTCCTGTCTCTCACTGACACAAACACTTGACTTTGTCCTCCTGTCTCTCACTGACACAAACACTTGACTTTGTCCTCCTGTCCCTCACTGACACAAACACTGACTTTGTCCTCCTGTCTCTCACTGACACAAACACTTGACTTTGTCCTCCTGTCCCTCACTGACACAAACACTTGACTTTGTCCTCCTGTCTCTCACTGACACAAACACTTGACTTTGTCCTCCTGTCCCTCACTGACACAAACACTTGACTTTGTCCTCCTGTCCCTCACTGACACAAACACTTGACTTTGTCCTCCTGTCTCTCACTGACACAAACACTTGACTTTGTCCTCCTGTCTCTCACTGACACAAACACTTGACTTTGTCCTCCTGTCTCTCACTGACACAAACACTTGACTTTGTCCTCCTGTCTCTCACTGACACAAACACTTGACTTTGTCCTCCTGTCTCTCACTGACACAAACACTTGACTTTGTCCTCCTGTCTCTCACTGACACAAACACTTGACTTTGTCCTCCTGTCCCTCACTGACACAAACACTTGACTTTGTCCTCCTGTCTCTCACTGACACAAACACTTGACTTTGTCCTCCTGTCTCTCACTGACACAAACACTTGACTTTGTCCTCCTGTCCCTCACTGACACAAACACTTGACTTTGTCCTCCTGTCTCTCACTGACACAAACACTTGACTTTGTCCTCCTGTCCCTCACTGACACAAACACTTGACTTTGTCCTCCTGTCCCTCACTGACACAAACACTTTGTCCTCCTGTCCCTCACTGACACAAACACTTTGTCCTCCTGTCCCTCACTGACACAAACACTTGACTTTGTCCTCCTGTCTCTCACTGACACAAACACTTGACTTTGTCCTCCTGTCCCTCACTGACACAAACACTTGACTTCGTCCTCCTGTCTCTCACTGACACAAACACTTGACTTTGTCCTCCTGTCCCTCACTGACACAAACACTTGACTTTGTCCTCCTGTCCCTCACTGACACAAACACTTGACTTTGTCCTCCTGTCTCTCACTGACACAAACACTTGACTTTGTCCTCCTGTCTCTCACTGACACAAACACTTGACTTTGTCCTCCTGTCCCTCACTGACACAAACACTTGACTTTGTCCTCCTGTCTCTCACTGACACAAACACTTGACTTTGTCCTCCTGTCCCTCACTGACACAAACACTTGACTTTGTCCTCCTGTCCCTCACTGACACAAACACTTGACTTTGTCCTCCTGTCCCTCACTGACACAAACACTTGACTTTGTCCTCCTGTCTCTCACTCACACAAACACTTTGTCCTCCTGTCCCTCACTGACACAAACACTTTGTCCTCTTGTCCCTCACTGACACAAACACTTGACTTTGTCTTCCTGTCCCTCACTGACACAAACACTTGACTTTGTCCTCCTGTCCCTCACTGACACAAACACTTTGTCCTCCTGTCTCTCACTGACACAAACACTTGACTTTGTCCTCCTGTCCCTCACTGACACAAACACTTTGTCCTCCTGTCTCTCACTGACACAAACACTTGACTTTGTCCTCCTGTCTCTCACTGACACAAACACTTTGTCCTCCTGTCTCTCACTGACACAAACACTTGACTTTGTCCTCCTGTCCCTCACTGACACAAACACTTTGTCCTCCTGTCTCTCACTGACACAAACACTTGACTTTGTCCTCCTGTCCCTCACTGACACAAACACTTTGTCCTCCTGTCTCTCACTGACACAAACACTTGACTTTGTCCTCCTGTCCCTCACTGACACAAACACTTTGTCCTCCTGTCCCTCACTGACACAAACACTTGACTTTGTCCTCCTGTCCCTCACTGACACAAACACTTTGTCCTCCTGTCCTTCACTGACACAAACACTTGACTTTGTCCTTCTGTCCCTCACTGACACAAACACTTCGTCCTCCTGTCTCTCACTGACACAAACACTTGACTTTGTCCTCCTGTCCCTCACTGACACAAACACTTTGTCCTCCTGTCTCTCACTGACACAAACACTTGACTTTGTCCTCCTGTCTCTCACTGACACAAACACTTGACTTTGTCCTCCTGTCTCTCACTGACACAAACACTTGACTTTGTTCTCCTGTCCCTCACTGACACAAACACTTGACTTTGTCCTCCTGTCCTTCACTGACACAAACACTTGACTTTGTCCTCCTGTCCCTCACTGACACAAACACTTTGTCCTCCTGTCTCTCACTGACACAAACACTTGACTTTGTCCTCCTGTCCCTCACTGACACAAACACTTTGTCCTCCTGTCTCTCACTGACACAAACACTTGACTTTGTCCTCCTGTCTCTCACTGACACAAACACTTGACTTTGTCCTCCTGTCTCTCACTGACACAAACACTTGACTTTGTCCTCCTGTCCCTCACTGACACAAACACTTGACTTTGTCCTCCTGTCCCTCACTGACACAAACACTTGACTTTGTCCTCCTGTCCCTCACTGACACAAACACTTGACTTTGTCCTCCTGTCTCTCACTGACACAAACACTTGACTTTGTCCTCCTGTCTCTCACTGACACAAACACTTGACTTTGTCCTCCTGTCTCTCACTGACACAAACACTTGACTTTGTCCTCCTGTCTCTCACTGACACAAACACTTGACTTTGTCCTCCTGTCCCTCACTGACACAAACACTTGACTTTGTCCTCCTGTCCCTCACTGACACAAACGCCTCCAATTGCGTGCCAATAGTTTGGCCGGCTTTCCGGATCAGATTATCAATCCGGTTTGAGTCCCTTTTGCTGGTGCTGCTCCCCCAACAAAGCACTGCAAAGTACAGTGCACTACAAAGTACAGTGCACAGGCCACTACAAAGTACAGTGCACTGGCCACTACAAAGTACAGTGCACTGGCCACAACACACTGATAAAAGATCTCCAACACACATTGAAGGACCTAAGCTTCCTCAGGAAAAAGAGTCTGCGCATGCCCTTCTTGTAAACAGCTTTGCAGTTGTCCTTCCAGTCCAGTCTTCTGTTCAAGTGGACTCCCAGGTACTTGTACTGCTCCACTACTAAGCTCATTCAGACTAAAGTGGTGGCAAATTGAAGAAAACAGACATTAAAATATGAGAACTGGAAAGGAGATCAAACAAAATCCATCAAACTAGTAATAAATGTTAGCTTGTACAGCATTAGCCTGACTCTGCTACACAATCAGTGACTAATTATTTCTCTAATTCTATGAATATTATCAGCTTCTTTTCCTCAGCATCACACCCACTTTCTTCCTGCATGGCTGTTGATCTCTCCTTTTAAGATATGACTTGTTGTTGATCTCTCCTTTTAAGCTATGACTTGTTGTTGATCTCTCCTTTTAAGCTCTGACTTGTTGTTGATCTCTCCTTTTAAGCTCTGACTTGTTGATCTCTCCTTTTAAGCTCTGACTTGTTGTTGATCTCTCCTTTTAAGCTCTGACTTGTTGATCTCTCCTTTTAAGCTCTGACTTGTTGTTGATCTCTCCTTTTAAGCTCTGACTTGTTGTTGATCTCTCCTTTTAAGCTCTGACTTGTTGATCTCTCCTTTTAAGCTGTGACTTGTTGTTGATCTCTCCTTTTAAGCTCTGACTTGTTGTTGATCTCTCCTTTTAAGCTCTGACTTGTTGATCTCTCCTTTTAAGCTCTGACTTGTTGTTGATCTCTCCTTTTAAGCTGTGACTTGTTGTTGATCTCTCCTTTTAAGCTATGACTTGTTGTTGATCTCTCCTTTTAAGCTGTGACTTGTTGTTGATCTCTCCTTTTAAGCTGTGACTTGTTGTTGACCTCTCCTTTTAAGCTCTGACTTGTTGTTGATCTCTCCTTTTAAGCTCTGACTTGCAAGTAAGACGGGATCTCACGGCTTTCATTTTGGCATTCGCTATACCAACCACCAATGCTCAATGATAACAAAAAGCCAAGAGATAGCTCGTATCTCAAAATACTCGTAAATTGGGCTGCCGTATTTTTTGGACTATAAGCACACTCAAAATCCTTTCATTTTGTTGTATCTCAGAGAAGGGAAGGAGGCGACAACCAGGGCAGGACTGCGGTTTACAAGGTTTATTGGAAAAACCTTAGATGAATATGTGGCGTGTGTATGCTACTCAAAGTGAGTGACTGTTGACTATGTGTAAAATTATAATGTAAATGTTACCAAGGGTTGTTGTCTGTAAATGTTGGTTGTACCTTCCGTCGTATCCAAGGGGGCAAAGGCGAAGAGGCAGTTCATGGACAGGCAAGTGGTCGTGGACAAGAGCAGGGCAACAGGGTCTGGGTCCAAGCAGGGAGGTCGTGGATCGAGGTGGGCAGTTAGGAATCCGGATGGGTGTCGAGTGACAAGGCACGATCACGGAGGTCAGGAGAGTCACTGTGGAAATACAAAAGGGCATGAACCAGGGGGAAACACGGAGAAATAGAGCAAAACAAGGACAAGGAAATCACTGGGAAAAGGAATGCCAGACGTGATGCTTACTGGAAGGTTAGCGACGTTCTGGCAAAGGTTCCTTGGGTCCGCTGGTCTTTATGCCGCTCCCCCTCGTCAAGTCCAGGTGTGCTGATCAGTGATTGCTTGCAGACTTGTTGCTGTGTGGGCGTGTTGTGCTCAGTGTGAGCAGAGGTGTGTTTGAGCGTCCTGCCAGCAGAGGGGTTAGCAGAGGTGCCTGCAGCTCCAGCTGCAGTGGAAACCTGGGATCGACTCTGCGTCATGACAGCAGAGGTGGGACCAAGTCATTGCTTTGCAAGTCACAAGTAAGTCTCAAGTCTTTGCCCTCAAGTCTCGAGTCAAGTCCCGAGTCAAGACAGGCAAGTCCCGAGTCAAGTCCAAAGTCAAGACTGGAAAGTCTCAAGTCAAGTCACAAGTCCTGCATTTTGAGTTTCGAGTCCTTTCAAGTCCTTTTAACCACAGACTAATATTTTTACACAGATTGTGTATGCTTTTAAACCGCTGTATTTATTTATTAAAACAAGTGCATTTGAAATAGCAGGAAAGAAAATAGTACTGACATTGCAATTCATAATAGCACTATTAACCAGTCATTTTAATAGTTTAAACAATTTTAAACATTTAACTCATTCCTTTACAGAATAAACACATTTGCAAAAACAAGTGCAACTGTACTTATTTGTACAAAGGTGTTAACATTGTATTTCCATGGCATATTGCATTGTAACTAGTTCCACTGCAGTTTCTATTCTGTTCTTACCTTATCTCATTGATCTCATCTCATACTGTATGTGTGTTGATGTGTGCGTACACATGAAAAACATAACAAATACATGAACATAACAATGAACAGAGTTGTACTTTTTAGATGTCAGGGCCCTATGCAATATGTACACATATTCTTAATATAGTATATATTTTAACTGACCTTTATTTGACTATGTTTGTCTTTTTGTAGGTGGCTAAAATACGCGGTGCTGCTGACCGCCGTCTAATGTTATGTTACTGTGTGTGATACATTGACTAACGTAACGTTATGTGTAGGTACCTCATGCAACCCTGCTTAAAAAATCACTTGACAAAAAGTATGAATAAATATAAACTGCAGTGGACGCAACATATTGCCGTGTTTGAAATGACGTTATAACCATAAACATCTTATAAGTAGACGCAATATTGGTTGCTGTGACGCGAGCAATTTGCATCTTGAAGTGGTGATGAGGAGCCGGCGAGCAGCCTAAACTGACAGTTGACAGGTAGAAAACAAAGATGCCGGGCTGGTGTTCAGCGTTTTCCTGCTCAAATGAGCGGACTGTTGAAAATAGGAATCGGGGGATTACTTTTCACAAGTAAGATTTAACATTAATGTACTATTGGTTGTATTTTATGAAAATAACATTACCACAGAGTTGAGAAGGAGCAAAGATCTTCAATATTTGTATGTGAAAATCACAAATAAATCTCCTGGGGGAGGATGACGCCCCTACAGGGGTTTGGTTTACAAACTTTCAGCCCCACCTAAAACAAAATTCACCAGCCGCCATTGATTATAATGCATTCTCATTTTAGGCAAAATATAAGACAATACTTTCTTAACAGTATAATTGTAACCAGGAATAAGTCTTCAAGTAACAATATTCAAATACTAACATTGTTGGGTAAAACAGAATTTGGTTTTATTCTGAATCCAGTGAAACAGATTGGTGGTTTTAGCTGATAAAAAGACTTTCAGGTGTTTATATATGTTTTTAAGTATTTGGCAGACGCTTTTATCCAAAGCGACATACATAAAAAATACATATATAACAATCACTGTAAACATTATCATTTAAGGGAAGAATGTAATACAACATATCAATACAAAGTGTCAAGACAGAATAAACTCTCTGCTGCTGCAGCAACAGAGATACGGTCTATAAGATATATAGATATCTAATGTATTCATACATTGTTTATGTAGCATGTATATATAACGTCATCATATTGTTTCTTCAATTTAAAAATAGCTGACCGTTTTTCCCTTTCTCTGGGATTATATTCCCAGTTTTAATCTCGGACGTCTGGTCACTTATAGCGTATAAGAATATTCTATTACTGTTAAGCAAACTATGAATAATAAAACATGTGTCCGTTATCATAGCTACACGTATGACAAAAAAGCGCGTGAAAATGAGTGGTAATCAGTGAGGTAAAATGAATTAAATGCGTTGACAGTTCATTGCTCCTGCCAAATGAATTGCACTGAGTGGAGCGGATCACCACTCCAAGATGGCGGCCCCGCATCTCGTCTGCGCCAGTAGGCAGTAGCGCTCCATGCTGCGTACCCTTATAAGATGTCTATGGTTATGACGTTAGCAGTGAGTTTACAGCCTCACTGATTTAACTACACAGCAAATAAAAGTCATGTTACTTAGCCAATAAACGTTATCTTACATTCAAAACTTACCCTTCTTTGTGCAACTTCAAATGTCGAACGAAGTTGGAAGTTGTTGCGTCTCCATCTGTAATATTCCAACTGCGTGATTTGCATACGGCTATTCGTTGACCAAGTCGTAGTTTTTATACCCGAACGAAACCAACTTTGGTATAAATCTTTCTCACTGGCGCGTTGTTTGACAACTCTTGTTCATTGGTTGTCCTGCAATTTGATTGGATGAATGCTGTGTGATGAAAACAATGTAGATCTAATTTGATTGGCTGTTGTACTGAGAGCACACACGCTGACACGCAGCACACACGCTGATAGACAGACAGACACGTACAAAATGAAAGCTACGGAGCGCTCCCAAATAACTTTTTAAGCTTTAGGTTTTGGGGAAAGTAGCAAGTCATGTCAAGTCTAAAGGCTCAAGTCCAAGTGAAGTCACAAGTCATTGATGTTAAAGTCTAAGTCGAGTTGCAAGTCTCTTTACATTTTGTCAAGTCGAGTCTAAAGTCATCAAATTCATGACTCGAGTCTGACTCGAGTCCAAGTCATGTGACTCGAGTCCACACCTCTGCATGACAGTACCCCCCCCCCCCCCCCCCCTTATGCGAGGCCCCCGACGAGCGCCGAGGAGCATCAGGATTGGCACGGTAGAAGTCCCCTAGAAGTGAGGGATCGGCAAGGTAGGAGGCTGGCACCCATGATCTGTCTTCAGGTCCATATCCCTCCCAGTCGACCAGATAAACAAGCCCCCTACCTTGTCGACGGACCCTGAGGATCTCCTTGACCGTCCAAACCTGATCTCCATTAGGCAAAAACCTAGAGGGTGGGGGGGCAGGGACAGGAGGGGACAGAGCACTCTCCGCTACCGGTTTAATCTGGGAAACATGGACAACAGGATGCCGCTTGACCGAGGGTGGGACAGCCAATTTAACAGATACAGGGTTTATGATAGAAATGATGGAGAACGGACCAACATAACGGGGAGCCAATTTTCTAGATGGTACCTGGAGACTGAGGTCCTTAGTGAGAAGCATCACTTGTTGTCCTGGTTTATAGGACGGGGCTGGAATACGATGACGGTTGGCGTTGCGACACATTTTCTCAGATGCTCTTTCCAAAGCTGCACGAGCGGCTCTCCACACCCTCTGACACCGTCTAATATGAGCTCTAGTAGAGGGAACAGTGATTTCCAGTTCCTGTTGGGGAAATAAAGGGGGTTGATAACCTAATGAGCACTCAAATGGGGACATACCGGTAGCGGAGCTCTTCAAGGAGTTATAAGAAAACTCCACCCATGGCAAAAACTTGCTCCAGGACGTGGGTTGATGACTGGCGACACATCGGAGCATGGTCTCCAAGCTTTGATTAGTTCTTTCAGCCTGCCCGTTGCTCTGGGGATGGTATCCCGATGTGAGGCTGACCGAGGCCCCGATACCCTTGCAGAAGGCTCTCCATACTTGCGATGTAAACTGAGGGCCTCGGTCAGAAACGATATCCATCGGAATACCATGTTGTTTGACGACGTGAAGTGTGAGGAGGTCAGAAGTCTCTGAGGCAGAAGGTAACTTTCGCATTGGAACAAAATGGGCTGCTTTGGAGAAACGGTCTACAATAGTAAGGACAGTGGTGTTACCTCTGGAGGCTGGAAATCCTGTGACAAAATCCAGGGCGATGTGTGACCAAGGACGGGCAGGAATGGAGAGAGGGTGAAGAAGACCAGCAGGAGGCCTGTGTGACATCTTACTACGGGCACAAGTTAAACAAGCAGCGATGAACTCACGAGTGTCCTTGGCCATTGATGGCCACCAAAAACGTCTTCGCAGCAGTGATAGGGTTCGTTGAAAGCCAGGATGGCATGAGAACAGGCTAGAGTGCCCCCAATCCAGGACCCTGTGTCGTAACTCCCGATGGACGAACAGTTTGTTGGGAGGTCCACCTCCCGGTCCTGGATTGGAACGCAGTGCAGCCTTAACTAGGTCCTCCACTGTCCAAGTTACCATCCCAATGATACGAATGGAAGGAAGGATGGGTTCTGCCACTGCCGGACCGGTAGGTTCCTTCAGAAATAACCGGGACAGTGCGTCAGCCTTAATGTTCTTGGACCCAGGTCTGAAAGAAAGCACGTAATTGAAGCGAGAGAAAAACTGCTGCCACCTTGCCTGGCGGTTGTTGATCCTCTTGGCAGCACGGATGTGTAGAAGGTTACTGTGGTCGGTTAGGATCTGAAACTGGTGTCTAGCTCCTTCCAACCAGTGTCTCCATTCCACCAGGGCCTCATGGACTGCCAGTAATTCTCTATTCCCAGCATCATAATTCTGTTCGGCCGGGGTCAGGCGCCTGGAGAAAAAAGCAACAGGGTGAACCAAATTGTCACTTTTGGACCGTTGAGAGAGAATAGCCCCAATCCCAGAGTCTGAGGCGTCAACCTCCACCAAAAAAGCAGTTTCTAAGTCGGGATGGACTAGAATGGGGGCAGAAACAAAACGCTCCTTTAACTCCTCGAAGGCCTTCCTCGCCAAAAGAGTCCACACAAAAGGAACGTTAGTAGACGTAAGTGAATGTAGTGGTCCCGCAACTCTACTGAAGTCTTGAATGAAGCGACGGTAGAAGCCAGCGAAGCCGAGGAACCTCCGAAGTTCCGTCCTAGTAGTAGGTTGCGGCCACTTCACCACGGCCTCCACCTTCTTCGGGTCTGGCCTTATGTGACCCCTTTCGACCACGAAACCGAGGAACTCCACCGAAGAGGAGTGGAAACAGCACTTTTCTGCCTTAACAAATAGACAGTTTTCCAAAAGCCGTTGCAGGACAAGTCGAACATGTCTTTGGTGATCAGAGAGGTTACGGGAGAAAATGAGAATATCATCTAGGTATACTACCACGAATTGGTCCAGCATGTCCCGAAGAATGTCGTTGACAAGAGTTTGGAAAACTGCAGGTGCGTTGGTGAGTCCAAAAGGCATCACTCGGTACTCATAATGCCCCATATGAGTGTTGAAAGCAGTCTTCCACTCGTCTCCCTCTTTGATCCGGACCAAGTGATAGGCGTTACGGAGATCCAGTTTGGTAAATATGGTAGCAGGTGCCAAAGGTTCAAAAGATGAGTTGAGTAGAGGAAGAGGGTACTTATTCTTAATGGTGATGTTGTTAAGGTGACGGTAGTCAATGCAGGGACGAAGGGATCCGTCCTTCTTGGCCACGAAAAAGAATCCCGCCGCCAGTGGAGACTTGGATGGTGTTATGATGCCCGAGGCAAGGCCCTCGGTGATGTAGTTCCTCATAGCTTCCTTCTCTGGAAGAGACAAGTTGTATAGGCGACTAGACGGCAAGGTAGCGTTAGGGAGTAACTCGATGGCACAATCATAAGGTCTATGAGGGGGTAATCCCAGGGCACGTACCTTGCTGAAGACCTCGGCTAAGTCATGGTAGCAAGCTGGAACCAGAGATAGATCGGCATGGGGAGTCGTGGTAGTGGAGTGGTAGACCGGATGAGATGCTGACCCAAGACAGTTGGCCATGCAGGGTGTACTCCAAGCCAGAATTCTGCCAGAAGACCAAGATATATGGGGGTTGTGGTGACGAAGCCAAGATCTTCCAAGTACCAGTGGGGCTACCGGAGCTTCTAGCACCCATAAACTAATGGTTTCTCTGTGATTTCCAGAAATGGTCATGAAAAGGGGCTCCGTGCGGTACTTGATGGGGCCCAATGGTCGTCCATCTAGAGCCTGTGCAGGCAGCGTCTTGTCCAAGGATATCAGGGGAATGCCCATCTCCCGGGCGAACGTGTAGTCCAACAAACTCTCGTCAGCTCCCGAGTCCACAAATGCCTTCACTTGAATGCTCCTCTGGTCCCAGGCCAAAGTAGCGGGTAGCAGAATGTCAGGGTTTTCCTCTTTACGGGGAAATAAAGTATGGCTCACCAGGATCCCCTCTGCTGGTGAGCCTGATCTTTTGGTCTCGCTGGACAATTATATCGGACGTGTCCTGCTAGACCGCAGTAGAGGCAGAGACGCTGCCTGTACCTCCTCTCCCTTTCCTCAATGGGTAACCGTGTCCTACCCGACTGCATGGGCTCCGGGGCTGCCATTGTAGTAGTTGTAGGCCGGTATGGGTCCACCTCTGTCTTGAAGGTAGGCCAAGTCTGGTTCCTAGAGGCACCTCTCTGACCTCGCTCTGCTGCTCGTTCACAAAGTCGAATGTCAAATTGGAGGGCCAGTTCAATGAGGTATTTGCAGGACGTGGGTCTGTCCCTCAGTAGACCGTCCTTAATTTCATCGGAAAGGCCGCGACGGAATGCGCTTTGGAGCGCCCGGTCATCCCAACCGCTGTCTGCCGCCAAAGTCCGGAACTCTAAGGTGTAGGCTGCCACGGAACGTGAACCCTGCGAGATGGAGTGCAGACGTCCGGCCGCGTCCCCCCCATCCTTGGGGTGATCAAAGACAGCCCGAAATTCTGCACGGAACGCAGAATAGTCGGAGTTGAGCCCAATGGTCCTGTCAACTGCAGCTGTAGCCCATTTGAGAGCCGGGCCGGAAAGTAAGGAAAAAATCAATGCAATCTTGGCGCCGTCTGAGGAATAACGGGAGGGCTGGCGCCGAAAAATGAGGTCACATTGTACCAAGAACCCTCTACAAAGTTCAAAGTCCCCTTCAAAGGGTTTAGGGCTGGCAATCCTGGGCTCTCGTTCCAAAATGCTGTGTTCGGGTCCAAGAACTGGAGAAGCACGTGGAGGTACCACCGGTCAAGAACTGGCCCCGGGGCACATGTTGTCCAGCTTGGAATACAGTCTGGTAAAAGCTCTCTCAAGATGATCCTCAAGGGCGTAAACCGAACCTGGTGTTCGCTAACGACGGAGCTAAGGATAGCTAGGTCGGAAGATATGGCTATCTGGGCCTGGGGCTTGCTGCTGTCGCCTGGTTCCGACATGTTGTTGGCCAGAACGTACTGTTGTATCTCAGAGAAGGGAAGGAGGCGACAACCAGGGCAGGACTGCGGTTTACAAGGTTTATTGGAAAAACCTTAGATGAATACGTGGCGTGTGTATGCTACTCAAAGTGAGTGACTGTTGACTATGTGTAAAATTATAATGTAAATGTTACCAAGGGTTGTTGTCTGTAAATGTTGGTTGTATCTTTCGTCGTATCCAAGGGGGCAAAGGCGAAGAGGCAGTTCATGGACAGGCAAGTGGTCGTGGACAAGAGCAGGGCAACAGGGTCTGGGTCCGAGCAGGGAGGTCGTGGATCGAGGTGGGCAGTTAGGAATCCGGATGGGTGTCGAGTGACAAGGCACGATCACGGAGGTCAGGAGAGTCACTGTGGAAATGTAGTGGATTGTCCGAAGCTTAAGCAGGCAACAAAAGTAGTTTAGTACAACAAATTTATTTACCCATTATCAGAAGTGCAGGTTGAATTGAGTTGGCCGTGCAGACAAACCACAAGTTACTCCGGAGCCAACAAGACACACACAAGCCAAAATCACCCCAGAGTTCCGGTCTTCTGCCATTTTTTATATGTCTGTTGTGCGTCATCGTTCCTTATTGAGTGCTTCAATTTCTTGTTTGCTTTTCCTATCTGTTCCATAACAACTCAAATCCTTTAGACAGTCAACACATTCTGTAGACAGGTTGGCACGACTTAATATTCACTTTTGTCCCACAACTGGTCCATTCAATGGCACAAAAATACAAGAGTATTGAAAATGAGCGGACATTCTTAAAAGACAAGAAATATAGGTCAAAAGGTCAGAAATTCTACTACATACCCGCCTTCCAGGGTCTTAAGTCCCTGGACCAAAACAATTTCTGATATAGACCACTGTAGACCACTATACCACTGTAGACCACTATAGACCACTAACTTAAATCTCTACCGCAGATAGAGGCAAAAACCTCAATGTTTTTATACGAGGCAAAAATTCCGTCTATGACCCTCCTTCAGAGCGATCGCTGTTACCAGCCTGCAGTAAAACCATCTCACAGAACACAATTAGTGGCCTACCCTTTGATTTAGTAAGGGAATAACAAATACTTTGATCATGAACATCATTGAACATAAATAGATGAATGTATATAGACTCATGACTGTAAGACATTTGCAAAAATATTTTTCCCGGCATTTGCAATGGATGTAGTTACCAATATTGTTAATTACCAATTAATTTTGAACACACAACTGAATTTCGTATGAGTCCATGTTCGATTAGTGCTCGTATAGATGGCTCGGTGGTGCCTCAGGCTGGTGGCCTGCCGACACCTCGTTGGGCTTTTGGCTGCCTTGGTGAAGAAAGAGATCCACTCAAACAGTCTGTCTCTCTTTGGGGTGTGGTTCAGTCCATTGGGCAGACTGTTCAGTGGCATGTGCGTGCTGGCTGAAATTGGGGAAAACTCAGGTAGAGTTGGAGCTGTGGGGGCTTTGGGGAAGGCTGGGGCAGAGTATGGGGCGTGGGGCTTTGGTCCAGGCCCTCGGCTTGCTTCAGGCCTCCTCGCTGCTTCGGCACTCCCGACACTTCTTTCCACAGCTGCTGGAGTCCCGGTGGACCCATTGGCTGGCAACCTTAGTTGTTCTCGTCATCGCTGGCAAGGTGCCGTCTCTCCTCTCGGTTCCTTCCAGTCAGGCATCGGGTGTTGGTCCTGGATTGGCTTTGACCGTGCCCCTCTTAGCGAGTGCAAGGGAATCTGGAGTGGCTGCTTTCATCCTCAAATCTGCACAGAGGAACTGGCACACAAATTCCACATTTTGCAAACTTACCATTTTGGTCTCATGGTCTTTCCACCTTCCTAGGAAGCCGCTGGTCCTGAGAAGTGCTGATCCTGTGACTGAAGAAGACCAACCTGTTTTCTTAAAATAGGTGCCGTTGTTTGACCTAATCTTTTTGGGGAAACCATGTCGGGATATTAGATCATTCACAAAACATTTAATTACTGAATTGGCACCCTCCTTTGAGGTTGGGGTTGCTTTCGCCAACCACTGCAATTGTCAATCTAAATCATTACGTTCCTTTATCCTTGATCATATCGATTAAATAAAACCTCAACACGCTCAAACTTGACCCAATCCAAACTCACCTCCCCCCTCTGTCCCTCTCACAGGGACAGTGTTAGTCGTAGTAATAGTAATAGTAATAGTAGTAGTAGTATTAGTAGTTTCAGAAACATCCAAGAAAAAGAAAAGGCAGCTGATAGTCAAGTGCAGCAAGAACAGAGGCGGAGGACAGGTCATGTTTGAGGTCACTGTTCGCTTTTGCAATAGTACTTTGATATTTTACAACACCTAGTGAATTATTGTGGCCTCAATAATTCACTAAATAGTTGTATTTAATTTAGTCTATCTATGATGGGACAATGCACAGAAACATTAAGTTCAGAAACAGATATGTTCTGTACTAGATTATATCTAAATAGCTACTTTCCATCTGTAGTCCCTGGCTACCTAAAATAAAGGGATCCAAAAATCAAGCAATAAAATTATGACACTAATTAATCATAATAAATATATACATTCATAATAATCAATAATTAATCAAAAATAATCATACTGTAGCATGTAATCAGATTAAGAGAAGTCCTAAAATGCCCCTTCATGGACACATTCTTAATATACAATACAACCACACCTTATTTACATCATCACACAAAGATAATACATGCTCTTGTTCACATCTGTCATCATTCATAACAACAACCAAGATTTTAACAGCCATACCTCACAATTTACAACAAAAATGCTCTCATGGATAAATATAATACTCATTAAATTGATGTGTCAACATAATGCCCCTCTTAGTGACCGTCTGAGCAGCCTTGATTGCTCCAAAGCCACTTTTTAATTTCAAATTTTCTATTCCTTTTGTTATAATGTGGAGAAGGCTAATTGGTCTGTACATGTTCTGGTCTTCTTTATTTCCTGCTTTATGGATTTAATCGTAGTAGCAGTTTCTCGACGTGGTAGGGAAAGTGTTTTCCGTTATTTATTTATTTATCAATCGTTGTTATATGAGCAATAATACAATCCTTATATGTTTTTAGGAAGATAGTGTCCAACCCATATATATATCTCTAGATCGTGAGTCTGATAATGCAGCGAAGATTTTGTTTAACTTTGTTTCATTTGTTAATTCTAAAATTAGTCCATCCTGAATAAATGACAATTATTTGCACTGATTTTGAGGGATTTTTATTCAGGGTTTGTACAGACTCGATGAAATGTTCATTAAAATTATTACTTATGTCCAGACTGTCTGCGATAGTAGCGCCATTGATATTTAATGTTATAGTGTTGTTTCTTGTTTGCTCTCTTCCCGTAAGTTTGTATCTGGTTTTCCATAACTCTCTATTGTTCCCTTTTGCAACTTTGATTAATTCTAAATGAAAGTCAGCCTTAGACTTCCGCATAAACATTGTTACCTTGTTCCTCCAAACTTTTAAAATCATACGATCTGTATTTAGACCTGTTTTAATTGCTCTTATGAGAGCTGAGTCCCGATGTCTTTATTAGAATCCAAATTGTTTTATTAATCCAAGGTATTTTTATTTTAGCACTCTTCTTTCTGGTTTTGTTTTCGTGTATTTACAGATGTTCTCTTTAATTTTTGTCATTCAATTGTAATTCTAGTAGGGCTGCTTATCATTTGTACCATGTAGAAGCCGTTTATAATATCCTTAAGTTTCTTTCTACGTGTTTTATTTAACCAGTCCAGATTAACGTCCCCCATGACGTTACTTCTTTCATACTATGCTGTTTGAGGATGTCTGAAAATGAATCAAGAAAAATGTCTTTAGCTGTGGTCGGTCGGTATACTACAATTACCTTGAAATACATTTCTGAGGAAAATGTGATTTTAATTTCAACATACTCAAATTGATCTACTTTTCAATCAATCAATCAATCAATGTTTATTTATATAGCCCTAAATCACAAGTGTCTCAAAGGGCTGTACAAGCCACAACGACATCCTCGGTACAGAGCCCACATACGGGCAAGGAAAAACTCACCCCAGTGGGACGTCGGTGAATGACTATGAGAAACCTTGTAGAGGACCGCTTTTGTGGGTAACCCCCCCCCCCCCCTCTACGGGAGACCGAAAGCAACGGATGTCGAGTGGGTCTGACATAACATTGTGAAAGTCCAGTCCACAGTGGATCCAACACATCAGCGGGAGTCCAGTCCACAGCGGGGCCAACAGGAAACCATCCCGAGCGGAGACGGGTCAGCAGCGCAGAGATGTCCCCAACCGATGCACAGGCTAGTGGTCCACCCGGGGTCCCGGTTCTGGACAGCCAGCACTTCATCCATGGCCACCGGACCTATGCAACTCCCCCTCGCAAGGGACAGGGGAGAAGAGGAGAGAAGAAAAGAAACGGCAGATCAACTGGTCTAAAAAAGGGGGGGTCTATTTAAAGGCTAGATTATACAAATGAGTTTTAAGATGGGACTTAAATGCTTCTACTGAGGTAGCATCTCTAACTGTTACCGGGAGGGCATTCCAGAGTACTGGAGCCCGAATAGAAAACGCTCTATAGCCCGCAGACTTTTTTTTGGCTCTGGGAATCACTAATAAGCCGGAGTTCTTTGAACGCAGATTTCTTGTCGGGACATATGGTACAATACAATTGGCAAGATAGGCTGGAGCTAAACCGTGTAGTATTTTATACGTAAGTAGTAAAACCTTAAAGTCGCATCTTAAGTGCACAGGAAGCCAGTGCAAGTGAGCCAGTATAGGCGTAATATGATCAAACTTTCTTGTTTTTGTCAAAAGCCTTGCAGCCGCATTTTGTACCAACTGTAATCTTTTAATGCTAGACATAGGGAGGCCCGAAAATAATACGTTACAGTAATCGAGACGAGACGTAACGAACGCATGAATAATGATCTCAGCGTCACTAGTGGACAAGATGGAACGAATTTTAGCGATATTACGGAGATGAAAGAAGGCCGTTCTAGTACCACTCTTAATGTGCGACTCAAACGAGAGAGTTGGGTGGAAGATAATACCCAGATTCTTTACCGAGTCTCCTTGTTTAATTGTTTGGTTGTCAAATGTTAAGGTGGTATTATTAAATAGATGTTGGTGTCTAGCAGGACCGACAATCAGCATTTCCGTTTTCTTAGCGTTGAGTTGCAAAAAGTTAGCGGACATCCATTGTTTAATTTCATTAAGACACGCCTCCAGCTGACTACAATCCGGCGTGTTGGTCAGCTTTAGGGGCATGTAGAGTTGAGTGTCATCAGCATAACAGTGAAAGCTAACACCGTATTTGCGTATGATGTCACCCAGCGGCAGCATGTAAATACTAAAGAGTGCAGGGCCAAGAACCGAACCCTGGGGAACTCAATCAATCAATGTTTATTTATATAGCCCTAAATCACAAGTGTCTCAAAGGGCTGTACAAGCCACAACGACATCCTCGGTACAGAGCCCACATACGGGCAAGGAAAAACTCACCCCAGTGGGACGTCGGTGAATGACTATGAGAAACCTTGGAGAGGACCGCATATGTGGGTAACCCCCCCCCTCTAGGGGAGACCGAAAGCAACGGATGTCGAGTGGGTCTGACATAACATTGTGAAAGTCCAGTCCACAGTGGATCCAACACATCAGCGGGAGTCCAGTCCACAGCGGGGCCAACAGGAAACCATCCCGAGCGGAGACGGGTCAGCAGCGCAGAGATGTCCCCAACCGATGCACAGGCTAGTGGTCCACCCGGGGTCCCGGCTCTGGACAGCCAGCACTTCATCCATGGCCACCGGACCTATGCAACTCCCCCTCGCAAGGGACAGGGGAGAAGAGGAGAGAAGAAAAGAAACGGCAGATCAACTGGTCTAAAAAAGGGGGGGTCTATTTAAAGGCTAGATTATACAAATGAGTTTTAAGATGGGACTTAAATGCTTCTACTGAGGTAGCATCTCTAACTGTTACCGGGAGGGCATTCCAGAGTACTGGAGCCCGAATAGAAAACGCTCTATAGCCCGCAGACTTTTTTTTGGCTCTGGGAATCACTAATAAGCCGGAGTTCTTTGAACGCAGATTTCTTGTCGGGACATATGGTACAATACAATCGGCGAGATAGGCTGGAGCTAAACCGTGTAATATTTTATACGTAAGTAGTAAAACCTTAAAGTCGCATCTTAAGTGCACAGGAAGCCAGTGCAAGTGAGCCAGTATAGGTATATATATATATGTATATAAAGGTATATACAGTATAGGCGTAATATGATCAAACTTTCTTGTTTTTGTCAAAAGCCTTGCAGCCGCATTTTGTACCAACTGTAATCTTTTAATGCTAGACATAGGGAGGCCCGAAAATAATACGTTACAGTAATCGAGACGAGACGTAACGAACGCATGAATAATGATCTCAGCGTCGCTAGTGGACAAGATGGAACGAATTTTAGCGATATTACGGAGATGAAAGAAGGCCGTTTTAGTAACACTCTTAATGTGTGACTCAAACGAGAGAGTTGGGTCGAAGATAATACCCAGATTCTTTACCGAGTCTCCTTGTTTAATTGTTTGGTTGTCAAATGTTAAGGTAACTCCGCACGTTACCTTGACATAGTCCGAGGTCACATTGTTATGGGAGACGCACTGCATCCTGTCAGTAAGATAAGAGTTAAACCAAGACAAGGCTAAGTCTGACATACCAATACGTGTTTTGATACGCTCTAATAAAATATTATGATTGACGGTATCGAAAGCGGCGCTAAGATCAAGAAGCAGCAACATAGATGACGCATCAGAATCCATCGTTAGCAATAGATCATTAGTCATTTTTGCGAGGGCTGTCTCCGTAGAGTGATTTGCCCTGAAACCGGATTGAAAAGGTTCACAGAGATTGTTAGTCACTAAGTGTTCATTTAGCTGCTGTGCAACAATTTTTTCGAGAATTTTGGAAATAAACGGAAGGTGGGAGACCGGTCGGTAGTTTACCATGAGGTCAGGATCGAGGTTAGGTCTTTTGAGCAGAGGATGAATAACCGCTTTTTTGAATGCTAGGGGAACAGTGCCGGAGGAAAGTGATAAGTTTATAATATTTAACACTGATGGACCTAATAATACAAACAGTTCCTTGATAAGTTTCCCAGGAAGTGGGTCAAGTAAACATGTTGTTTGTTTTATCCCACTTACACGCTGTAATAATTCCTCTAATGTTATTTCATCAAAAATAGAGAGACTATTTTGGAGGGCAGTGTCCGTCGTATATACAGTCGTATTTGTGTTAATAGAACCCAGTTGTAGCTTTAATGTTTTCCCTTTCATAAATCATAATTCCTCCCCCCTTTGTCACTCAATCTGTCTTTTCTGTAATCTTGTACCCCCGGACATTAATTTGAACGAAAGGTGTTGTGGGTTTTAACCATGTCTCTGATAGACAAGGTATCCCAGATTAGAGTCTGACAGTAACTGCTGTATTTGTTCAGTATGTTTCCTGTGGTAGAAAGTTTAATAATGCGGACACGTTTGTTACTGAATACTTTCTACAGACTTCTGTCTCTAAGCGACTTTGTGTATGTAATAAGCAACTACAATTATTTGATATGCTTAAATTTTGTTTTAGCTCAGCTGTTGTGTAGCTGCTAGCTCTTTGTAGCCTACAGCAGAAATGTCCAAATTGCAACCAATAGCTATGTTTTTAACAGACAACCGAAATAATTGAAAATGTGGTATTTGCGTATCGGTTCAATCAGCGGCAGCTACGCCCTGTTTTATCATTTGACCTACATTTTTGGTTTCGTAGGCAGGACAGAGAGCAAAGGAACAATGTGGGTCATTAGTTGTCCATCTTATACCATTCTAATTGTTGAAAGGATAGTTCACATGAGCGGCCATACCTTGAGTCCCACCATATATAAGAGACAAAAGGCTCCTATTATGAGTCGTCTAATTGGTGATCATACACTTTGGCGGTTTGGGTGGCAGGACACACGGACGCACCTCAGTCAGCCAGTGCTAGGACAGTTGGAGCAGTCCCCGTCTTCCACTCATTCCTGGGAGGCGTCCCCAGTAGTTGTCAGCTGATGTCGTGCTGTCAGGCAACATCAGGAAGTTCCTTCTGTGCGGTATTGAATTGTCAGGGCACAGTTCGTAAGCAGGTCATTACAAGGTGTGTGCAGGTTGACCACAAAGGAATGCTTCAAAGATTGTGTTGAACATTGTCCGTTGACACTTATGTCCAGCAGGGGTCTGTTTGTATCCTGCTGTTCGTCCTGCTGTCACACCTGTATTTTTTGTGAGCATGTTCTGGCTACAACTTTGGAGCTTGTCTTGTTCAGAGAAGCTGGCAGTCCCCCGGCTGCACATCCTTTCCACCCTCGCTTGACCTGTCACAACCGTGGCTACCACCCAAGTCCGTCTGTATGGTTTTACGTTTTGTTGAGGTTTTTTTTTTTTTTTTTTTTTTTTTCCTCCAGAATTTGGAACTCAAAACATGTACACCCATCGTTTTCATATCCTCTCGGTTAGTTCAATTTTGCATATCACGTTTTAAAATTACAGTCTTAACTATCCCATTAATTGCTAATCAAAAACCTTAATTCAAAGATTATACGTACTACTTCATGTGTATTTAAGTACCCTTTTAATTCACTTAAAGATTATCTATAAGTTAATTTAAACTATCATTTGTCTATCAGTAGGCGCGAGCAAGCTGTCATGCTTGCACTCTGACCTCCTGCTGTGCGTGATACTCTCCAAAACAAAGGAATGTTTTTATTCACGTTTCTCCTTATCTTTCAGCTAAATCTTTTAATCTTTTAACTTTTAACGTCCGTACTGTGTTTATTTTTATTGTCTGCATTTTAATTTTGCTTTTATTTTCTTTCATTTCACTTTGTCGTCTGTGAAGCACTTTGAGTCTTGTCCTTTCCTGGAAAAACGCCACACAAACAAAGCTGCCCCGCCTTGCCTTGCATGTCTCCGACTGGTTATCCAACTTAGTCATAACAAACACACAAGGCCATGCTCTAAGCACCAGCCCTAATCACACTTCTCCTCTTTTTAACACTTTACATATCGGCTCTTATTCTAATTATTAATGTAGGCTGTTATTTGTAATTATTATTCAACACTATTCACAGCAAACAGCTGTAAAGTTATAGTTATTCGCATTATACTCTCAAAATCTATAGCTAACCGAAAGCTGTTGAGATTTGGTTTGCCTACTTCATCTCAGTGGCCTAGTGGTTAGAGTGTCCGCCCTGAGATCGGCAGGTCGCAAGCTCAAAACCCCGGTCGAGTCATACCAAAGACTACAAAAAATTTGGGAGGCAAATCACCAAACATGATTCCCCCACCTCCCAGGGGCGATCACGGGGGATGGGCCAAATGCAGAGGACAAATTCCACCACACCCAGTGTGTGTGTGACAATCACTGGCACCCCAACTTTAATTCTAACTTTATTCTGTCATGCCATTATCCTCTTCTAGCTCAACATCCAGAAGTATGGTGTACTGCAATGTCTAAATAAAAATATAAATTACTCCAAACTAAAATGTCAGACTGCACTTTAAAGTTACCTGACTTAAACTTACTTTTATTCAATTAATTTCCAAACTAACCACCACCACAGCAGACATCTTCCTCAATCCTATCCCAATACTCCCATAAATTAGAAAGGTGTTTCACAACAGTGGTTAAGTAGTTATTTTAAGTAATAGATCTCAATATGTAGAAATTAATAAGACTAAATTTGCCCTAGTGTGTGAATGTTGTCTGTCTATCTATCTGTGTTGGCCCTGTGATGAGGTGGCGACCTGTCCAGGGTGCAAAGTCAAATTGTGAAACACAAATTAAAGTTGAATCAAGTGGAAATTGACAGAGTATATGAACTACATTCTTGAGAATAGTAATTGATCATTAATATGTTGGAAGCCGCATATTGAACATATTAAAGAAAAATATCCAAATCCATTGCTATTCGGTATAAAGTTAAGTAAGAAATGTCTGCACATGTTATATTATTCATTTATTTTTCCATATGTAATATTGTTTTGAAGTTTGGGGAAATGTATATAGAAGAAATGTAGACCCAATACTTAAACTTAAAAGGCTCATTTCAATATTACACAAAGCATTATTGTTATGATCATACCAATCCATTTTTTTATAAGTCATAATGTGTTAAATGTTCAGATAATTTAATTTTAAAACAATGGCAATTATGTTTCCGAGTAAAGAACAACAGCCTTCCAGTTTGTATTCTTCGCTTGTTTACATTATGAGGAGAAAACTATCATTTACGGGGGATATTGATTTTTGAAATAGGTCAAGTAAAATAAAATAAAAACACAAATGTATTTCAGTTTTAGGAGTTAAATGATGTACCATCCTCAGTGATGAGCTGAACACATGTAGTTTTTTGTTATGGTTTAAGAGACCCTTGAAAGGTAAAGTTTTTTGAACATTATAAAATATAGTAACAATTACTTTCATCTTTTAACGTTGATGTTCCAGGTAATTTAATGTTCAGTAATTGTATATCATAGGCCAATATAAGCTTTGGCTTCCGCCTATTCTTTTTTTTTTTTTTCCGGTCATTCTTTTTCTTTTTTGTTCTGTGTGTAAATGTGTATGATTGTTAATATGTCTAATTTACTGTTAAACTGCTCACACAAATTGGTTGATGGTTGATTATATGACCAAAATAAACTTATTTCATTTATTCATTCATTATCTATCGCACTCATAGTTGTATTCCATTTTGCATGTAATTATTCCTATTGATTTCTTCCCATTTCACTCAAGCAACTAAACAAACAAACAAATAAACAAACTTGCAGCTAACCACAATCAACAGCATACCATTTACGAATCCAAAATAATCAGTCTTATAAAATAATTTTAGCTTTAGATATGATTTAGGGCAGTGGTTTTCAACCTTTTTTCCCAGTAAATTAAAGAAATAAAATACAGCATAATGTCATTTTTTTCTGATTTATTAGATTGTATAACAGTGCACCATATTGCTCATTTGTTGTGGTCTTACTTGAGTTATTTGGACAAACAAAAAAATTAGAATAACTAAACGTTTTTTTAAAAATTAAACAAGTGATTGAATTATAATAAAGATTTCTATACATATAATCAATCATCAACCTTCTTTGGATATTGTAATAGAGATCCATCTGGGCTCGTGAACTTAATTCTAAATATTTATTTTGTTGAAGAATTATTCTTCTATAATTATATTTATAAAGGATTTTGAATTGTCGCTATTTTAAAATATTTAAAATATCAGGTACCCCTTGGCATACCTTCAAGTACCTCCCTTTTTTGTCCGGGCGGAAACACCATACCCTCCTTTGAGAACTACTGGTTTAGCCTATAAAAAATCTTTTGTCTCATACATCATTAGACTGTACAATTCCTCTTTGGGGGGCTAGGATGACAGGGAATGCAAAACAATAACAGTGCAATACTTTTTTATCTCATGGTCGTTAATGCCTAGTTTCTCTTATTTTACTGTTCTATTTTTATTCTCCTTGTAATATTTTTCTGTTTTGTTTCCATTTATACCCTTATTAGTTACTGTTTACTTTTTACTTCTTCTTCCTGAGGGAACTCTCCTGAAGGAATCAATAACGTTTTATCTGTCTATCTATCTATCTATTACTAACCCGAGCACAATTCATGACGTCATGCTCATCTTGCAGACAGTTATTTCCATTTAGTTTTATTCTCTATTTGTAATTCTACATGCACCAATGTCACATAGAAATGTGCTTTCTTTGTTATTTATTTACATTATTATTTCTGGTTTACTTGCTGTCTGTTTACTTAAGTTCTCATATTTTGGTCTGTCTTCCTTCTGATTAGAATTTGTTTAACGCTTCTCTACGTTTTGTTTTGACAATGGCGCTGAGTGGCTCTTATCTGTACTTCTTCAGACTCTATGTTTCACAGATGCCCTTAGATGTATTAGAATATAAATGTAACTTTTATTTTATTGTGTGTTTATTCCTAAAAAAAATTAAAATGTCAATGTATGATCAATTTATCTTTATCAAATTTAAATTCAATATTATTAATTTATTTGTTGTATAACTATTAATTCAAAGTTACAATGTGTCCTAATCTATGATGTTTGTGCGTGTGTGTTTGACTCAACTTCCACACAGAAACTGCATGGATCAGATAAGCAACAAGGCTGTACCAAAAAAAATACTAGACATATAAATGAATGATGAATTAAACAATGTTTCAATGTCCCACAATCCGTATTTATTTATTGATATTTAAACGTGTAATTTTCCATATATCTATTATTTTACTGGACTTAGCAAGCACCTACTACTAGCACACTCTACAGACCGAGAATAACTGTTCAACCACACTTAGTAATGCCAAGCTAGATGCTAACCTAGCCTTACTATGCCTCAGTAAGCAAACTTTTGCTAACCTAGCCCAATGCTATGCTAACACAATGCTAACCCAGCTCAATGCTATCAGTGTCACTCCTCTTCGAACCAATGCCTCACGCAGCTGTCACTCACACAGCCTCGTCACACGCACACACTCTTATCTCAAAATGTCTCCCAGCTTTTTTTTTTTTTTTTTTTTTTTTTTATATGCGTCACACAGTCACTCACACACAGAGAATTTACCAGCACAGCTAAAAGTAAATGCAGTAGACAACTATTTTTCTCATCCAGAAGCACAGCTGTATCATATCAGAACCTTAATAATAAGAACAACATTTATCATTCACTCTTAGATGGACAAATAGTCAAGTTTAAGGAGGGTATTCTGGGCTTCCCTGCTTAGGCTGCTGCCCCCGCGATCCAACCTCTGAGAGCGGAATAAGATAATTAAATGGATAGATCATACACTCATATGTTTTCTGTACATAAACGTTGTCTACTTTCTCACACGCACACACATTTTGGACAATTTCGCAACTTTTGCAGATCAGCGTGGGTGCGAAAAAAGCGTGAGGGGAGAGGTTGATTTTTTTCAGAGGGGAATTAAAACAGACAAGAAACCAGGTGCTACACAAATGTTGTTACAATACGCAGATATATATATATATATAAATTTCAAAAACACACATTTTTATCCCACAAAGCACTCCCCCCTGGTCCGGACCAATATAAACAACTAATGCACGCGATTAACCCGTTTCATTGGAGCAGCACCTGCGTTATCCCTGACCAACACGGAAAAACCTGGCCTAACGCCCAATAGGACCACTGGAAATCACCCAGCATCCTACAGACTCGTGTCTGGTCAGTCCATACAGTTTCACCAAGTTTCACCAAAGCTCTACCATATGCAGCCTGATCAATACCTGTCTATTTGCAGCAAATTTCCAAATTTGTGGTGACAACTATACGCTCAGTTGATCTCCTTTACCGGAGTCAATGAGCGGTCACCTATAAGAGGCTTTTCCCACCGCTGCAGTTTCCACATAAACAGATATGTCGCACCTTCATAGATGTCATCAATTTGTATGGGCCAAATGTCACATCAGTTAGCAAAACCCTGCCTATAATTTAGCTGTATCCAACTCCGGCTAACCTAATGTACTTGCAGAAAGAAGCATCCTCTGCCAATAACGACAGAGGATGAAGAGGTTAAAAGAAATTTTTCGTCTCACATCGTCTATGCTTCTACACTCCAAACCACCAAAATTCTATCAACAATCCCCTTATGTTAAAAACAAGAAATCACAAGTTTTCAACAAACACACAGACAAATGATCACATATAAAACAACTCAATCCAACCATAATTTACCCCAGTCCAGGTTGTTTTTGGAGAACCTGACTAAACCTATCTTTTATCAAAAATAGATTCAGCAATTAGTCTTATCGATCCGGCTCTCTCCAGGCAGAAAATGTTTACACTTTAAGCAAACTGCTTACCTTGTTATGCGCGTGTGCAGCACACTGTCTGCCTGACTGAGAGAGCGAGAGCGGCTGTCGACCTGTAGCTTCTAAACCATCCTGTTCGTGACGCCAATTTGTGTAGTGGATTGTCCGAAGCTTAAGCAGGCAACAAAAGTAGTTTAGTACAACAAATTTATTTACCCATTATCAGAAGTGCAGGTTGAATTGAGTTGGCCGTGCAGACAAACCACAAGTTACTCCGGAGCCAACAAGACACACACAAGCCAAAATCACTTCCCAGTTCCGGTCTTCTGCCATTTTTTATATGTCTGTTGTGCGTCATCGTTCCTTATCGAGTGCGTCAATTTCTTGTTTTGCTTTTCCTATCTGTTCCATAACAACTCGAATCCTTTAGACAGTCAACACATTCTGTAGACAGGTTGGCACGACTTAATATTCACTTTTGTCCCACAACTGGTCCATTCAATGGCACAAAAATACAAGAGTATTGAAAATGAGCGGACATTCTTAAAAGACAAGAAATATAGGTCAAAAGGTCAGAAATTCTACTACAGAAATACAAAAGGGCATGAACCAGGGGGAAACACGGAGAAATAGAGCAAAACAAGGACGAGGAAATCACTGGGAAAAGGAATGCCAGACGTGATGCTTACTAGAAGGTTAGCGACGTTCTGGCAAAGGTTCCTTGGGTCCGCTGGTCTTCATGCCGCTCCCCCTCGTCAAGTCCAGGTGTGCTGATCAGTGATTGCTTGCAGACTTGTTGCTGTGTGGGCGTGTTGTGCTCAGTGTGAGCAGAGGTGTGTTTGAGCGTCCTGCCAGCAGAGGGGTTAGCAGAGGTGCCTGCAGCTCCAGCTGCAGTGGAAACCTGGGATCCACTCCGCGTCATGACACATTTTCTCAAAACTCAACATTGCGCCTTATAACCTAATGTACAGAATCATTCTGTTTGTGCTTACCGGCTTCGAAGTAGTTTCATTTGGTACATGGTGTAATGATAAGTGTGACCAGTAGATGGCAGTCACTCATAAGAGGTACTTGTGTACTGCAGGTTGACGCCTGTTCAATAAATGACGCTAGCAAGTATCCGTAAGCAAGAAAGACCAAAACGTTGATGTTTCATTGAATATATAAAACATTACACACAGTGCTCAAAAATCTGTCAAAATGTTTTAGTATGACTTCGGTAAGCTACGAAACCGCACCGCTTGATGGCTTGTTGGCCTTTACCGTAGTCAGACGTACTGTGCTTCAACATACGGTATTATTATGGTGTGTGTACAAGGACTCCGATGTGGCACCTATTAGGAGACATTATCTGGCGTTTTCTTTCACAATATTATGCAAAAGCAACTTTTCCTACCTTCTGGCACCTGCTGATTTGTATTTGGGATCTGCATAAGTCCCTGAAATGTGCGCGCATCCGCCATTATAGTCTGTGCCGTAGTCAATGAACTTCTCTATCTTCTTGTTGTGGGACATTTCTAATACAAAGTAGTGTGCAGTTCTGTCAGTAGCCTCGCTATGGACACGTTACAAAGGAGGAGAAGACTCTGTCCAATGGAACGTAAATAAGAGCGCCCACAAAACCGGGCATCCTGAAGAGACTGTCAGAAATGGGCTTGAAGATGCTCCGTAAAACATCATCTATGCAACATTTTCAACCACCATGACATGTTATGTACACCAGTGGTCCCCAACCACCGGGCAGCTGCCTGGTACCACTCGGTCCGCGGACCGAATGGTACCGGGCCGCACAAGAAATCTAAAAAAAAAAATTAAAAAATTTTTTTTTTTTTTTTTTTTTTAATAAATCAACATAAAAACACAATATATACATTATATATCAATATAGATCAATACAGTCTGCAGGCATACGGGATACAGTCCGTAAGCACACATGATTGTATTTCTTTATGAAAAAAATAGATAAATAAATAAATAAACTCCCCCCCCGGTCCGTGGGGGAAAAAATTCAAGCCGCAGCTCCAAAAAGGTTGGGGACCACTGATGTAGACCACAAGGAAGTCTTTTACATTTAGAAAAT
This sequence comes from Entelurus aequoreus, assembly GCF_033978785.1. NCBI lineage: Eukaryota > Metazoa > Chordata > Actinopteri > Syngnathiformes > Syngnathidae > Entelurus > Entelurus aequoreus. Next base: position 37,844,646 of record NC_084752.1, on the reverse strand, counting down.
AATCATAATAATATGACTCCTTTAATGCGCTTTATAATCCGGTGCGCCTTTTTTATGAAAAAAGATGGAAAATAGAGCATTCATCGGCAGTGCGCCTTATAATCCGGTGTGCCTTATGGTCCAGAAAATACAGTATTTATTTTGATTTTAGCCAAAAAATGTCTGGAATATTAGATCAAGTTTAAATGATAAGAAATGATTTGCAGCACATGTATTTTTTTCTGTCACAATGGAAAGTTGAATACATTTTGTCAAAAAAAAGACGCATGTTAATTACATGGCGGGCCACATCTGGCAGCCGGGCCTTCTGCTTGACACACACACACACACACACACACACACACACACACACACACACACACACACACACACTCACTCACACATATACACAGCACAATGTGTTATGAAATCATAAGAAGCCCCAAAGCTACATTCCTGTCTGCCATCTTTTATAGAAGTTATTGGTGAAGTGGCAAAAATGTCAACAAGCATAACCTCGTCTGAGTGGCGTTTCCTCTCTGAGTGGGCGAGCGACGGACCACAAAACATATAGTTTGCTTGTCTATATTCCACTCATGACCAGGGCGAGGGGGCGCACTGGGAATGGAATTGAAACTAAGTGTGCATCTATCTGAATATTTGTTCCAACACATCTGGGAAAATGAAGAGAGGGATCGTGTGTGTGTGTGTGTGTGTGTGTGTGTGTGTGTGTGTGTGTGTGTGTGTGTGTGTGTGTGTGTGTGTGTGTGTGTGTGTGTGTGTGTGTGTGTGTGTGTGTGTGTGTGTGTGTGTGTGTGTGTGTGTGTGTGTGTGTGTGTGCAGTCATCAGAATGTGTTTTGCTGCTACATAAATACACCTTGGCGTGTCCACAGTGGAGGAATCCGGAAGGAAGTGATGCAACCCACAGATCATTTAGGTTGTTGGGGTTTCCTCCATCATGTCCACCAACCAACCAGCAGCTCCCAGCCAAGAATAGTGACTGGGTTCTCCTGCTCTGCTGGCGTATAAAAGCCTCTGACAGGTTCTCACTCTCCAGAAGATTTCATTCATCAAAGGTCCAAAGCTTCCAAGCAGGTAAGATGATTTGAATGTTGACTCGTTGCTCCATTTGCAGTCTTTTTCACTTTTTGAGTGGAAAAATATGATTATTTTGAGACATTTAACAACTACTGTTTAAATGCTGTTAGTATAATAAGAACAATAGGCAAGGCAATTCAAAGTTCTTTACAGAACATTTTAAAAAAGCAAAAATAAAGCTACAAAATCAGAATATACAATCATCTTAAAAACAATCTTAATTCATTCAATTATTTTCAGTTGTCATATGCACAATTAAATCTAATAATGCAAGAACATTGATGGAAAAATGCGTACAAATATTTCAATATTTGTAGTTTTGTTGGCAGATTATTCTACTTATTTTGTTTAACCCAAAGGACTTCTTTAAAATGCATCCTTGTTTTCTTTCTCTATTTTTTTACACTTTAAGTGACTTTTGAAACTACTTTGGCATGAAAAATACATACATATACAAATTGATCATTATTACTGGAGGGACCTGTTAAAGGCCAGTATGTTTTCTTTCCAAAGTCAATCATTGAAATAAATGTTGCTGCATGCTTTGAATGGGAAAAGGCAGTTAACAGTTACGAAAATGTCAATGAAAAGTCAGTATTTAACTTTGATTTGTTAAATGTGAGGTTAAAAATGGCAGTTGGATGTGTTTGATGGGACATTTAGGAAAACAACGTGTTGTTTTTTTTTCTGACAATTCAATTCAACAAGTCCGAAAAGGAAGCAGAGCTCATTTAATCCTTCCCCTTTTCCATGTGGATTACTAAGCAGTCATTCACTCTTACATCTTTTTTGTCAACTAAATGTTGTCCACTTTGTGTGTTAAAAAGTATTGAGAATTAAAACGTGACAGCAAACTTAAAATCATAAAAATAGGGATAAAAAATGATAAGAGTAATGAAAATGATTGTTAATAAAAATGAACATTTATAATAAGTAAAGACGTTGAAATCAATACAAGATCATTAATACAGTACTGGCGTGATTATATTGACAGAATAACCCAATGTATGGGTCATTTCTGGATGAGAACAGCAATCTGTTATTGGTGGAGATCATGAATGGAATGCATTGTTTGATGTTGTTCAATTCCACACCATCTCTGTCGTATATGAAGATGTGATTACCTTCGCTTTTTGTTTCTTCTTCTTGCAGTCCAGATGGTTTGTCCACTTGCTTGATGTTTTTGACAACAACTTCTTTGACTTCTTTGGCTTCCTTCAGTTCTCCATTTCATTTCAAGTGCCTTTCCCCAGAAATGACTTAAGACAGGCAAATCTGTCCAAACAAAAAGATGCCTCTTTTTCCTCAAAAATACATATTTTTAACTCTGACGACATGTGTCATGTATTTGGACCCCAGGAAGACTAGTGGGTTGTTGAGGCAACCAGCTAATGGGGATCCTTAATAAAAATCAAAAATCAAATCAAATTCCAGTTCCTAAAGGTCTTACTGCGTGACTGCAGGGCTGTAGTAACTGAATGTTGTGTTGCATTCCAGTATGCGGGTCCTCATACTAACCTTTTGCCTGATTGGGGCCGTCCTTACCAAACCCGTGAGTACAGATTTTGTTGTGAAAAGCATGTCATTGAGAGTGGTCGGTTACATCCGAGACGAACCATTTTTCAAATATAAGGGAAAAAATGCAATAGATCTTTTTGTCTTGGCAGATTTCTTTCAATGATGTTGCCGAGTCGAGCGAATCAAGCGAATCGGTGAGTGTATTTCCTGTTTAAGACCCAGAGGACATCTCCTTTGACTAATTGCACTCTGATGACACCTGTAGTCTGTACATTCTTGTGTCTGTAACTGGCAGCTTAGCTTAGAAGAGAGTGAAGTGAAGTGAAGTGAATTATATTTATATAGCGCTTTTCTCTAGTGACTCAAAGCGCTTTACATAGTGAAAACCCAATATCTAAGTTACATTTAAACCAGTGTGGGTGGCACTGAGAGCAGGTGGGTAAAGTGTCTTGCCCAAGGACACAACGGCAGTGACTAGGATGGCGGAAGCGGGAATCGAACCTGCAACCCTCAGGTTGATGGCACGGCCACTCTACCAACCGAGCTATACCGCCACGAGAGAGATGTTAATGTTAATTGTCTTTCAGGCCCAGACTGGAGGTTCCTATCAGCATTACAACCAACAGCAGGTGATTTATTCCACACCTTAATGATGGACGCCGGCAGCAGTAAAGTAATCATTTCCATGTTGAACGGTATCATTGAATGTTCTCAGACTGGAGGGTCCTATGATCCCCAACCCTATCAACATTACAACCCCCAGTACCAGCAACAGGTAACATAGTGTTGGGATGTTCTCCTTTGCATGCATCATTTTCATTTTTTATGTCTTTTCTTTCAGAGCTCGGAGGAAAATGGCCAACAAGTGAGTACATTTTGAATAGGTTTGATACTTTCATTGGTCATGATGTTAGGTTGACTCAGACAGTGCCAGGGAGAGGTAAGGGACTTTCAGTATGTCAGGGAGAGGTAAGCTACTTCCAGTATGTCAGGGAGAGGTAAGGGACTTCCAGTATGTCAGGGAGAGGTAAGGTACTTCCAGTATGTCAGGGAGAGGTAAGGGACTTCCAGTATGTCAGGGAGAGGTAAGGGACTTCCAGTATGTCAGGGGAGAGGTAAGGGACTTCCAGTATGTCAGGGAGAGGTAAGGGACTTCCAGTATGTCAGGGAGAGGTAAGGGACTTCCAGTATGTCAGGGAGAGGTAAGGGACTTCCAGTATGTCAGGGAGAGGTAAGGTACTTCCAGTATGTCAGGGAGAGGTAAGGGACTTCCAGTATGTCAGGGAGAGGTAAGGTACTTCCAGTATGTCAGGGAGAGGTAAGGGACTTCCAGTATGTCAGGGAGAGGTAAGGGACTTCCAGTATGTCAGGGAGAGGTAAGGGACTTCCAGTATGTCAGGGAGAGGTAAGGGACTTCCAGTATGTCAGGGAGAGGTAAGGGACTTCCAGTATGTCAGGGAGAGGTAAGGGACTTCCAGTATGTCAGGGAGAGGTAAGGGACTTCCAGTATGTCAGGGAGAGGCAAGGGACTTCCAGTATGTCAGGGAGAGGTAAGGTACTTCCAGTATGTCAGGGGAGAGGTAAGGGACTTCCAGTATGTCAGGGAGAGGTAAGGGACTTCCAGTATGTCAGGGAGAGGTAAGGTACTTCCAGTATGTCAGGGGAGAGGTAAGGGACTTCCAGTATGTCAGGGAGAGGTAAGGGACTTCCAGTATGTCAGGGAGAGGTAAGGGACTTCCAGTATGTCAGGGAGAGGTAAGGGACTTCCAGTATGTCAGGGAGAGGTAAGGTACTTCCAGTATGTCAGGGGAGAGGTAAGGGACTTCCAGTATGTCAGGGAGAGGTAAGGGACTTCCAGTATGTCAGGGAGAGGTAAGGTACTTCCAGTATGTCAGGGAGAGGTAAGGTACTTCCAGTATGTCAGGGGAGAGGTAAGGGACTTCCAGTATGTCAGGGAGAGGTAAGGTACTTCCAGTATGTCAGGGAGAGGTAAGGTACTTCCAGTATGTCAGGGGAGAGGTAAGGGACTTCCAGTATGTCAGGGAGAGGTAAGGGACTTCCAGTATGTCAGGGAGAGGTAAGGGACTTCCAGTATGTCAGGGAGAGGTAAGGGACTTCCAGTATGTCAGGGAGAGGTAAGGGACTTCCAGTATGTCAGGGAGAGGTAAGGGACTTCCAGTATGTCAGGGAGAGGTAAGGTACTTCCAGTATGTCAGGGAGAGGTAAGGTACTTCCAGTATGTCAGGGAGAGGTAAGGTACTTCCAGTATGTCAGGGAGAGGTAAGGGACTTCCAGTATGTCAGGGAGAGGTAAGGGACTTCCAGTATGTCAGGGAGAGGTAAGGGACTTCCAGTATGTCAGGGAGAGGTAAGGGACTTCCAGTATGTCAGGGAGAGGTAAGGGACTTCCAGTATGTCAGGGAGAGGTAAGGTACTTCCAGTATGTCAGGGGAGAGGTAAGGGACTTCCAGTATGTCAGGGAGGGGTAAGGGACTTCCAGTATGTCAGGGAGAGGTAAGGTACTTCCAGTATGTCAGGGGAGAGGTAAGGGACTTCCAGTATGTCAGGGAGAGGTAAGGGACTTCCAGTATGTCAGGGAGAGGTAAGGGACTTCCAGTATGTCAGGGAGAGGTAAGGGACTTCCAGTATGTCAGGGAGAGGTAAGGGACTTCCAGTATGTCAGGGAGAGGTAAGGTACTTCCAGTATGTCAGGGAGAGGTAAGGTACTTCCAGTATGTCAGGGAGAGGTAAGGGACTTCCAGTATGTCAGGGAGAGGTAAGGTACTTCCAGTATGTCAGGGAGAGGTAAGGGACTTCCAGTATGTCAGGGAGAGGTAAGGTACTTCCAGTATGTCAGGGGAGAGGTAAGGTACTTCCAGTATGTCAGGGAGAGGTAAGGGACTTCCAGTATGTCAGGGAGAGGTAAGGTACTTCCAGTATGTCAGGGAGAGGTAAGGGACTTCCAGTATGTCAGGGAGAGGTAAGGTACTTCCAGTATGTCAGGGGAGAGGTAAGGTACTTCCAGTATGTCAGGGAGAGGTAAGGGACTTCCAGTATGTCAGGGAGAGGTAAGGTACTTCCAGTATGTCAGGGAGAGGTAAGGGACTTCCAGTATGTCAGGGAGAGGTAAGGGACTTCCAGTATGTCAGGGGAGAGGTAAGGTACTTCCAGTATGTCAGGGAGAGGTAAGGTACTTCCAGTATGTCAGGGAGAGGTAAGGGACTTCCAGTATGTCAGGGAGAGGTAAGGTACTTCCAGTATGTCAGGGAGAGGTAAGGGACTTCCAGTATGTCAGGGGAGAGAATTATTGACAAGCACTGAGTTTCTGAAGAAAAACTCAATGATCAAACTTCCAGGTCCCACGTCTGTAACTGACTGATGGATAGTATTTATTTTAAGATGTGTAGATAAGTTTATTTTTAATTTTTTAAATGATGCTGTCTTTATGTCTATGGATGTTCCCATTCATCAGGTCCCAGTCCTCTCAGGGCCTTCAATTGACTGTTTGGTTGGTTCTAGAAGATGGTTCTCCTCTCATCCGAGTAGGCTTCATCAGTTCTGGCACCACCAGCACTGGATTAGATCTAAGTCTATGAGCATGAACTGTACTTGGATGAGTCTTCTCAGACCAACCAAACAGTGGATTGAAGGCCCTGAGATCACGATGTCTTGCATGAAGTGGTGGGTGCACAGGCTCGTCTAACAAGAGGGAATTGTTGTCCCATTTTGTGATCATAAACAGCAATCAGGGACACAAATTACTGTTAAAAAAAGTATATTTTACTTATCGTTATTAATGTTGAAGAGTATCAATATATGTCTATTAATTCTACTTTTCAGGCTCAGGCATCGTATGATCTGCATTCCTACCAACATTACCTCAAGCAGTACCAACAACAGGTGATTTACTCTCCACGTGACTTATTTTGGATTTTCTCTTGAATAAAACGCAGCAGTATTTCAGTAAAGTCTGTTCATTCTCTTTCAGGCTCAAAGCGGAGGTTCCTATGATCCACACTATCAGCATTACCTCCAACAGTACCAATACCAACAGGTGATTTATTCAACATATTGAGGATTGTCCCTACCTTACTGGCTAAATTAAGACAACTTTTTTTTTCTCTGGTTTAGAGTTGGGATCCACATTATGCTAGTTACGTGCACCAACCCGCAAGTCAGTCAAATGAGCACAAACAGCACCCTCAGGAAGCAGACACAACAAGCACGGCTGTTGAAAGCCATGACAGTACCGGCAGTGAGAGCAATGAAGCCAAGGACCAAAGCTATCCCATCCAGGCACCAGAAGAGAGCTTCGGAACGGACGACAGCAAGAGCACCAGTCATGAAAACAGTCAGACCGAAGACAGCACAAGCAGCGAAAGCTCTGAGTCCAATGAGACCACCATCACTGACACAAATGAGGGTAGTGACAGCCATGACTCCAGTCAAACCAGTAACAAGATCCTTGTCATCAAGACCATACTAATGAGCAGTGTGATAGACAGTAGTCAAACCAGCAAGGGTAGTCAGGAAACCAGCAGTGAAAGGAGTGAGACCAGTAAGGCCAGCGACAACATCAGCAGTGAAAGCAGTGAGACCAGTAAGGCCAGCGACAACATCAGCAGTGAAAGCAGTGAGACCAGTAAGGCCAGCGATTATAGCAGCAGTGAAAGCAGTGAGACCAGTAAGGCCAGCGACAACATCAGCAGTGAAAGCAGTGAGACCAGTAAGGCCAGCGACAATAGCAGCAGTGAAAGCAGTGAGACCAGTAAGGCCAGCGACAACATCAGCAGTGAAAGCAGTGAGACCAGTAAGGCCAGCGATTATAGCAGCAGTGAAAGCAGTGAGACCAGTAAGGCCAGCGACAACATCAGCAGTGAAAGCAGTGAGACCAGTAAGGCCAGCGACAATAGCAGCAGTGAAAGCAGTGAGACCAGTAAGGCCAGCGACAATAGCAGCAGTGAAAGCAGTGAGACCAGTAAGGCCAGCGACAACATCAGCAGTGAAAGCAGTGAGACCAGTAAGGCCAGCGACAATAGCAGCAGTGAAAGCAGTGAGACCAGTAAGGCCAGCGACAACACCAGCAGTGAAAGCAGTGAGACCAGTAAGGCCAGCAACAATAGCAGTAGTGAGACCAGTAAGGCCAGCGACAACATCAGCAGTGAAAGCAGTGAGACCAGTAAGGCCAGCAACAATAGCAGCAGTGAAAGCAGTGAGACCAGTAAGGCCAGCGATTATAGCAGCAGTGAAAGCAGTGAGACCAGTAAGGCCAGCGATTATAGCAGCAGTGAAAGCAGTGAGACCAGTAAGGCCAGCGACAACACCAGCAGTGAAAGCAGTGAGACCAGTAAGGCCAGCAACAATAGCAGTAGTGAGACCAGTAAGGCCAGCGACAACGTCAGCAGTGAGAGCGGTGAAAAGGTCATCAACATCCACAGTAGTGACACCTACCAGACAATTAAGGCTAATGTACTAAGCTACAGCATCAAGAGCGTAAATGACATTGTTGACAACAGTGAAAGCAGCAGTGAAGAAGTAAGTGACACCAGTAGGACCATCAATGACAGCACTAAGGTCACTGGCAGTAACAGTCATGACACCAGCAGCCATGAAAGCAGTGAATCTAGTGACACCACCAGTCTTAAAAGCAGTGAATCCAGTGACACCACCAGTCTTAAAAGCAGTGAATCCAGTGACACCACAAGTCTTGAAAGCAATGAATCCAGTGACACCACCAGTCTTGAAAGCAGCGAATCCAGTGGGACCAGCAGCCATGAAAGCAGTGAATCCAGTGGGACCAGCAGCCATGAAAGCAGTGAATCCAGCGATACCACCAGCCATGAAAGCAGTGAATCCAGTGAGACCACCAGCCATGACACCAGTGGAACCTCAAAGGCCAGTGACAGTACCAGCCATGAAAGCAGTGAATCCAGTGAGACCACCAGCCATGACACCAGTGGAACCTCAAAGGCCAGTGACAGTACCAACCATGAAAGCAGTGAATCCAGTGAGACCACCAGCCATGACACCAGTGGAACCTCAAAGGCCAGTGACAGTACCAACCATGAAAGCAGTGAATCCAGTGAGACCAGCAGCCATGACACCAGTGGAACCTCAAAGGCCAGTGACAGTACCAGCCATGAAAGCCATAAAGACCCAGAGTGTCAGAATGGGGCGGAGAGCTGCGAGAGCGAGGAGTATTTCTTCCAGGACATCGGCGACGATGCCCACTACTCAGTGGACCATCTGATGGTGCCAGATGAAGATGACATGGAGTTACGCCTGCGAAGAAGATGACCTCACCTCCACCTCCACCTCCACCTCCACCTCCCACATTCACTTCAACACTATCCAATAAGCTGACTAAACATATCAGGTGGAATATAGAATATTGTTTTGACTCTTGAAAGTTATTTTTGGGATCATCATATTGTTACCTATGTGTGTGTGTGTGTGTGTTTGTGTGTGTGCACGTGTGTGTGCACGTGTTTGTGTTGAAAACATTTTGACCTCTAGTGTGTTGCAGAATGTATCCATACACTTGTGAATTGTGTGTATGTTTGGTGAAAATAAATCTTTAATTGTACAAAACTTCTCCTCCTGATGGTCATTGGAAGCAATACTAAGCAGAGCTTCATCAAATGAGGACTAAACAAAGTATACATGCACTGCTTGTAGAGCTCGAAGAAAGGGAAAGTGTCCTGCATCCGAGCCATCTTGCCCAAACTGCCAAGGAGCTAACAGCTAGCATCAGCATTTCTGATTCTTAAATTACTCAACAAATGAGCTGATCAACATTTGCCGGCTAAGAAAAAACAAGTGATAAAATGTTATGATTATTCGCATACACTAATTTATTGTGTTTACTTCACTGTCATAAATTAAAGATACAATAGTACGCTAAATAATGTAGTAAGACAACTACTGTTTATATTGTAAGTTTAACATCTGGGCTGCTGCTAATGCAACTGAATCTTAACGGTCCACCTGTACCGACCCAATTAGGAACCATCCATCTTCTTCTGGTTATCCACGTTGGAGTCGCAGGGACAGCTACCTAAGCAGAGAAGTCCAGACTTTACTTTACTCGGCTACTTTCTTCCAGTTCCTGCGAGGTATCCTAAGATGTTCCCAGGGCACCTGGGAGACATAGTCTTTCTAACGTGTCCATGGGCATTCCCTGTGGCCTCCTACCAGTTGAATAGGCGTCCAGGGGGCAAGTGGGGGCATGACAGTAATTAACTAGAAGCACTGCTTACACTGCTGCCTTTGCAAAGATGATACAGTAAGTAAGTACAGTCAATATCATAACTCATTTGTTTCCTAATGTGTAGAATTATACTGACAATCACCACTGCTATGTCTAAAGTCATGCCAAAATACTGCATATCAGTAAGTGATGAATCGTAGAGCAACATCTGTAAACATGTGAGGTTTGCAGATATCTCTACCCCAGGCTTCTAAAGACCGATATGGTGAAATACAACTTGCCACATTGCAGATATCTCCATCCCATGCTTCTAAAGACAGATATGGTGAAATCAAACTCCATCCCATGCTTCTAAAGACAAATATGGTGAAATCAAACTCCATCCTATGTTTCTAAAGACAAATATGGTGAAATCAAACTCCTTCCAGACTTCTAAAGACAGATACTTTACCCTCTTGAAAATGAGAGTCGGGAACGCGAAATGGACATTCACAGTGACTTTTATCTCATCGACAATACATCGACGAAGCACTTTAGCTTCAGAGCTAACATGATAGCCTCGTGCTTGACTGTAGATCGAAACAAAAGATACATGCCCCTGACTGGAAGGATAGACCGAAGATCAACAATACTACTATTACTTCTACTCTCAGGAGACACTGAACTCAACCCTGGACCTGTAACCACACGGTTAATGTTGTCCCGCCTGGCGAAGCTTAGCAATGCTACTGCTAGCGACGCCATTGAAGCTAACTTAGCTGCGGGACCTCCTATCTGCTCATCTCAACTCAAGCTCACCTGTACTCCAGCGATCGGCGGCTCGACGGAGGACTTCGCCCCGTTCATCGACACGGTCGGCGGCGGAGGACAACCCAGACATCGGCGAAGGCAGCAGCCCGGCGGCAAACGGCACGGCGGTGAGCGGCGCGGCGACGGTCAACGAGGTGACTGTCGACATCAACACCCCGGTCTGCTGTGGAGACAGTGTGGCGGGGGTCCACGCAGCCTCTCCCCGGTCCCTGACGGTCGAGGACGCGGCGTCTAGACCCGCGGCATACACAGGATTTCGGGGCTCCTTCATACTACCATGGTCCTTGTTTTCAACCGGTCCAAAGCCCGCGAAAATGAAATCTACCTCCACAACTTAAAATTAGATGAGTGGGACTGGTCCCCTGTGCTCACGAGCAACCTGGTCAATGTTGCTTGGGATCGCTTCCTAAAGATACTAAATGACATGGCTCCCGTGAGAACAGTGAGGATCAAAGCCCGCTCTGAACCATGGATGAATCCGGACCTATTAGCTGCCATAAAAGACAGAGACAGAAAATACTCAGAATACCAAAAGTGTAAAATTGAAGTAGATAAACAACCCAATAGTAACAACCTCAAATCACTCATTTCAACTCTCAAAAAACAATGCAATAAATTAAGAAATAAGACAACCAACCTGACCAAATCCTTAACAAAAAATTACATTAGCGACAAAATAGAGGAAAACACAAATAAGCCACGTGAGCTCTTGAAAATTCTCAACAACCAGCTTCCAGGTTGCAGCCAGAAACTTAAAACCAGACTCACCAACATCAGCATCAAGGAGGGTGACTCCCTCATTACAGACAAAATGGAGGTAGCAAGCAGACTTAACACCTTTTTCACCAGCATAGCCGCAACTCTTGTCAACAAGCTGTCCCACCACTCTGGTCGCTTTGGTGTAGAACACATTAAAGCCTTCTACAGAAAGCTAGGAGTATCCAACGATGATTTCAAATTAGAAATGGTCTCAGCTGATGAGGTGTTTAAAAAATTGAGCACGCTCCACCCAAACAAGGCCACCGGCCTTGACAATATCCCCTCCAGATTTCTCAGGGACTCTGCCTCCATCATTGCCCCAATCATTTCGCACATAATAAACCTACCAATTTTACAAGGCCAAGTACCAAAAGACTTTAAGATAGCAAGAGTAACTCCCCTCTTTAAAAAAGGAAGCAAATTGGAACCTGGCAACTACCGACCAGTTTCTATTCTCAGTTCCATTTCGAAAGTAATGGAAAAAATAGTTTATGAACAGGTCGATAGTTACGTTGCCACCAATAAACTCATGTACAAATTCCAATCCGGCTTCAGAACTAACCACTCCACTGACACATGCCTTCTCTATCTGACCGACCACATCAAACATGAGGTGGACGCGGGCAAATACTGCGGCATGGTCATGCTGGACCTTCAGAAGGCCTTTGACACCGTTAACCACGCTCTACTGTTGGATAAGCTCAGAGCAATCGGATTTAACAAAAACTCATGGAGCTGGATGCAATCATACTTGGAGGGGAGGGAACAGGTGGTAGAGGTGAACGGCATCGTGTCCCCCACCCCTCTCAGTAAGCTGTGGAGTCCCCCAAGGCAGTATATTGGGACCTTTACTGTTCCTAATATACATAAACGACATGTCATCGGCATGCGACTGTGAATTGTTCTTGTTTGCGGATGACTCGGCCTTGCTGGTATCAGACAAGGACAAGTCACAGGTGGAGAAAATCCTCAGTGCTGAGCTCTGTAGAACTTGCACCTGGCTCGCTGACAACAAGTTATCCATACACTTGGGTAAAACAGAATCCATCCTGTTTGGGTCCCACATCAACCTTAAGAAAGTCAATGACTTCACTATAAAAGTGGGTGACATTGTTATCACCAGGAAAGATGAGGTCACCTACCTAGGTTCCATTCTAGAGGCTAACCTTTCCTGTGATAAAATGGCAACCAATGTAATCAAAAAGGTCAACCAACAAAAAAGATTTCTCTACAGAATCTCCTCTCTGGTCAACAAAAGCACCATGAGGATTCTGGCGGGAACTCTCGTTCAACCCTTTTTCGATTACGCATGCACCTCCTGGTACCCTAGCACCTCCAAAACCCTCAAATCTAAACTCCAAAGAACAAGCTAGTCAGGTTACTTCTAGACCTCCACCCCAGATCCCACCTCACTCCTACCCACTTCTCCAAAGTGGGCTGGCTCAAGGTGGAGGACAGAGTTAAACAACTTGCACTGAGCCTAGTCTATAAAATCCGCTACACCTCCCTGATACTGAAGTACATGTCAAACTACTTCCTTAACGTAAATGACCGCCATAACCACAACACCAGGGGGAGCTCCACTAACCACGTTAAACCCAGATTCCCATCTAACAAAGGTCTTAACTCATTCTCTTTCTATGCCACATCAATATGGAATGCACTCCCAACAGGTGTAAAAGAAAGGGCATCTCTATCCTCCTTCAAAACTGCAATAAAAGTTCACCTCCAGGCAACTTCAACCCTAAACTAACACCCTCCCCGGATTGTAAATAATCAAATGTAAATAATCAAATGTAGACACTTTTTCTTATGCTTTCTGATCTCTCTCTCTCTCTCTCTCTCTATGTCCACTACTTGCTGTACATATCCTACCAAGTCAGACCTACACTGTTTCAATGTCCATTTCTCGGTTCTAAATTTTTGATGACTGAAGTGATGATAGCAACCAAACCTAACCCCCCCCCACCTCCACATCCCGGATTGTAAATAATGTAAATAATTCAATGTATATACTCTGATGATTAACTTGTGTGATGACTGTATTATGATGATAGTATATATCTGTATCATGAATCAATTTAAGTGGACCCCGACTTAAACAAGTTGAAAAACTTATTGGGGTGTTACCATTTAGTGGTCAGTTGTACGGAATATGTACTGTACTGTGCAATTTACTAATAAAAGTTTCAATCAATCAATCAATCAGATATGGTGAAATCAAACACCTTCCAGGCTAAACTCCATCCCATGCTTCTAAAGACAAATATGGTGAAATCAAACTCCATCCTATGCTTCAAAGACAAAAATGGTGAAGTAAAAGTCGCCACATCGCCAGCAGATGTCAGCTAGCAGCAGGCTAAGTTAGCACAGGAGGAGAAGAAAGGCCTACTGAAATGAGATTTTCTTATTTAAACGGGGATAGCAGATCCATTCTATGTGTCATACTTGATCATTTCGCGATATTGCCATATTTTTGCTGAAAGGATTTAGTAGAGAACAACGTCGATAAAGTTCGCAACTTTTGGTCTCTGATAAAAAAGCCTTGCCTGTAGCGGAAGTAGCGTGACGTCACAGGTTGTGGAGCTCCTCACATCTGCAGCGGAAGTAGCGTGACGTCACAGGTTGTGGAGCTCCTCACATCTGCACATTGTTTACAATCATGGCCACCAGCGGAAGTAGCGTGACGTCACAGGCTGTGGAGCTCCTCACATCTGCAGCGGAAGTAGCGTGACGTCACAAGTTGTGGAGCTCCTCACATCTGCAGCGGAAGTAGCGTGACGTCACAAGTTGTGGAGCTCCTCACATCTGCAGCGGAAGTAGCGTGACGTCACAGGTTGTGGAGCTCCTCACATCTGCAGCGGAAGTAGCGTGACGTCACAGGTTGTGGAGCTCCTCACATCTGCAGCGGAAGTAGCGTGACGTCACAGGTTGTGGAGCTCCTCACATCTGCACATTGTTTACAATCATGGCCACCAGCAGCGAGAGCGATTCGGACCGAGAAAGCGACGATTTCACCATTAATTTGAGCGAGGATGAAAGATTCGTGGATGAGGAAAGTGAGAGTGAAGGACTAGAGGGCAGTGGAAGCGATTCAGATAGGGAAGATGCTGTGAGAAGCGGGTGGGACCTGATATTCAGCTGGGAATGACTAAAACAGTAAATAAACACAAGACATATATATACTCTATTAGCCACAACACAACCAGGCTTATATTTAATATACCACATGACAAACACCTCCCCCCTCCCGTCCATATAACCCACCAATACAACTCAAACACCCGCACAACACACTCAATCCCACAGCCCAAAGTACCGTTCACCTCCGCAAAGTTCATACAGCACATATATTTCCACAAAGTTACATACGTGACATGCACATAGCGGCACGCACGTACGGGCAAGCGATCAAATGTTTGGAAGCCGCAGCTGCGTACTCACGGTACCGCGTATCCAACTCAAAGTCCTCCTGGTAAGAGTCTCTGTTGTCCCAGTTCTCCACAAGCATGCGTGTCCAACTCAAAGTCCTCCTGGTAAGAGTCTATGTTGTCCCAGTTCTCCACAGGCCAATGGTAAAGCTTGACTGTCATCAGTCAGGAATGTAAACAATGAAACACCGGCTACGACGTAGCCGCTGCGTGTTTGTGTTGCTGCAGCCGGCCGCTAATACACCGCTTCCCACCTACAGCTTTCTTCTTTGCAGTCTCCATTGTTCATTAAACACATTGCAAAAGATTCACCAACACAGATGTCCACAATACTGTGGAATTTTGAGATGAAAACAGACGACTTAATAGCTGGCCACAATGCTGTCCCAATATGTTCGCTACAATCCGTGACGTCACGCGCAAACGTCATCGTACCGAGACGTTTTCAGCAGGATATTACGTGGGAAATTTTAAATTGCACTTTACTAATCTAACCCGGCCGTATTGGCATGTGTTGCAATGTTAAGATGTCATCATTGATATATAAACTATCAGACTGCGTGGTCGCTAGTAGTGGCTTTCAGTAGGCCTTTAAAGAGAAGAAGGTTTAATGAAGTTGTCTTACCTGTCAGCCGCAGCTTGACTGGGCCATTCCTGCGCACTCCCTGGTTAGACATCACAACTCCCTGGTTAGACATCACAACTCCCTGGTTAGACATCACAACTCCCTGGTTAGACATCACAACTCCCTGGTTAGACATCACAACTCCCTGGTTAGACATCACAACTCCCTGGTTAGACATCACAACTCCCTGGTTAGTGGTTAGACATCACAACTCCCTGGTTAGACATCACAACTCCCTGGTTAGACATCACAACTCCCTGTTTAGACATCACAACTCCCTGGTTAGACATCACAACTCCCTGGTTAGACATCACAACTCCCTGGTTAGTGGTTAGACATCACAACTCCCTGGTTAGACATCACAACTCCCTGGTTAGACATCACAACTCCCTGTTTAGACATCACAACTCCCTGGTTAGACATCACAACTCCCTGGTTAGACATCACAACTCCCTGGTTAGACATCAAAACTCCCTGGTTAGTGGTTAGACGTCACAACTCCCTGTTTAGACATCACAACTCCCTGGTTAGTGGTTAGACATCACAACTCCCTGTTTAGACATCACAACTCCCTGGTTAGTGGTTAGACATCACAACTCCCTGGTTAGACATCACAACTCCCTGTTTAGACATCACAACTCCCTGGTTAGACATCACAACTCCCTGGTTAGTGGTTAGACATCACAACTCCCTGGTTAGACATCACAACTCCCTGGTTAGACATCACAACTCCCTGGTTAAACATCACAACTCCCTGTTTAGACATCACAACTCCCTGGTTAGACATCACAACTCCCTGGTTAGACATCACAACTCCCTGGTTAGACATCACAACTCCCTGTTTAGACATCACAACTCCCTGGTTAGACATCACAACTCCCTGGTTAGACATCACAACTCCCTGGTTAGACATCAAAACTCCCTGGTTAGTGGTTAGACGTCACAACTCCCTGTTTAGACATCACAACTCCCTGGTTAGTGGTTAGACATCACAACTCCCTGTTTAGACATCACAACTCCCTGGTTAGTGGTTAGACATCACAACTCCCTGGTTAGACATCACAACTCCCTGGTTAGACATCACAACTCCCTGGTTAGACATCACAACTCCCTGGTTAGTGGTTAGACATCACAACTCCCTGGTTAGACATCACAACTCTCTGTTTAGACATCACAACTCCCTGGTTAGTGGTTAGACATCACAATTCCCTGGTTAGTGCTTAGACATCACAACTCCCTGTTTAGACATCACAACTCCCTGGTTAGTGGTTAGACATCACAACTCCCTGTTTAGACATCACAACTCCCTGGTTAGACATCACAACTCCCTGGTTAGACATCACAACTCCCTGGTTAGACATCACAAGTCCCTGGTTAGTGGTTAGACATCACAACTCCCTGTTTAGACATCACAACTCCCTGGTTAGACATCACAACTCCCTGTTTAGACATCACAACTCCCTGGTTAGTGGTTAGACATCACAACTCCCTGGTTAGACATCACAACTCCCTGGTTAGTGGTTAGACATAACAACTCCCTGGTTAGACATCACAACTCCCTGTTTAGACATCACAACTCCCTGGTTAGTGGTTAGACATCACAACTCCCTGGTTGGACATCACAACTCCCTGGTTAGTGGTTAGACATCACAACTCCCTGGTTAGACATCACAACTCCCTGGTTAAACATCACAACTCCCTGTTTAGACATCACAACTCCCTGGTTAGACATCACAACTCCCTGGTTAGTGGTTAGACATCACAACTCCCTGGTTAGTGGTTAGACATCACAACTCCCTGGTTAGACATCACAACTCCCTGTTTAGACATCACAACTCCCTGGTTAGTGGTTAGACATCACAACTCCCTGTTTAGACATCACAACTCCCTGGTTAGACATCACAACTCCCTGGTTAGACATCACAACTCCATGGTTAGTGGTTAGACATCACAACTCCCTGGTTAATGGTTAGACATCACAACTCCCTGGTTAATTGTTGGACATCACAACTCCCTGGTTAGACATCACAACTCCCTGTTTAGACATCACAACTCCCTGGTTAGACATCACAACTCCCTGGTTAGACATCACAACTCCCTGGTTAGACATCAAAACTCCCTGGTTAGTGGTTAGACGTCACAACTCCCTGTTTAGACATCACAACTCCCTGGTTAGTGGTTAGACATCACAACTCCCTGTTTAGACATCACAACTCCCTGGTTAGTGGTTAGACATCACAACTCCCTGGTTAGACATCACAACTCCCTGGTTAGTGGTTAGACATCACAACTCCCTGGTTAGACATCACAACTCTCTGTTTAGACATCACAACTCCCTGGTTAGACATCACAACTCCCTGGTTAGTGGTTAGACATCACAACTCCCTGGTTAGACATCACAACTCCCTGGTTAGTGGTTAGACATCACAACTCCCTGGTTAGTGGTTAGACATCACAATTCCCTGGTTAGTGCTTAGACATCACAACTCCCTGTTTAGACATCACAACTCCCTGGTTAGTGGTTAGACATCACAACTCCCTGTTTAGACATCACAACTCCCTGGTTAGACATCACAACTCCCTGGTTAGACATCACAACTCCCTGGTTAGACATCACAAGTCCCTGGTTAGTGGTTAGACATCACAACTCCCTGTTTAGACATCACAACTCCCTGGTTAGACATCACAACTCCCTGTTTAGACATCACAACTCCCTGGTTAGTGGTTAGACATCACAACTCCCTGGTTAGACATCACAACTCCCTGGTTAGTGGTTAGACATAACAACTCCCTGGTTAGACATCACAACTCCCTGTTTAGACATCACAACTCCCTGGTTAGTGGTTAGACATCACAACTCCCTGGTTGGACATCACAACTCCCTGGTTAGTGGTTAGACATCACAACTCCCTGGTTAGACATCACAACTCCCTGGTTAAACATCACAACTCCCTGTTTAGACATCACAACTCCCTGGTTAGACATCACAACTCCCTGGTTAGTGGTTAGACATCACAACTCCCTGGTTAGTGGTTAGACATCACAACTCCCTGGTTAGTGGTTAGACATCACAACTCCCTGGTTAGACATCACAACTCCCTGTTTAGACATCACAACTCCCTGGTTAGTGGTTAGACATCACAACTCCCTGTTTAGACATCACAACTCCCTGGTTAGACATCACAACTCCCTGGTTAGACATCACAACTCCATGGTTAGTGGTTAGACATCACAACTCCCTGGTTAATGGTTAGACATCACAACTCCCTGGTTAATTGTTGGACATCACAACTCCCTGGTTAGACATCACAACTCCCTGGTTAGACATCACAACTCCCTGTTTAGACATCACAACTCCCTGGTTAGACATCACAACTCCCTGGTTAGTGGTTAGACATCACAACTCCCTGGTTAGACATCACAACTCCCTGTTTAGACATCACAACTCCCTGGTTAGACATCACAACTCCCTGGTTAGACATCACAACTCCCTGGTTAGTGGTTAGACATCACAACTCCCTGGTTAGACATCACAACTCCCTGTTTAGACATCACAACTCCCTGGTTAGACATCACAACTCCCTGGTTAGTGGTTAGACATCACAACTCCCTGTTTAGACATCACAACTCCCTGGTTAGTGGTTAGACATCACAACTCCCTGGTTAGACATCACAACTCCCTGGTTAGACATCACAACTCCCTGGTTAGTGGTTAAACATCACAACTCCCTGGTTAGACATCACAACTCCCTGGTTAGACATCACAACTCCCTGGTTAGACATCACAACTCCCTGGTTAGACATCACAACTCCCTGGTTAGACATCACAACTCCCTGGTTAGACATCACAACTCCCTGGTTAGACATCACAACTCCCTGGTTAGTGGTTAGACATCACAACTCCCTGGTTAGACATCACAACTCCCTGTTTAGACATCACAACTCCCTGGTTAGACATCACAACTCCCTGGTTAGTGGTTAGACATCACAACTCCCTGTTTAGACATCACAACTCCCTGGTTAGTGGTTAGACATCACAACTCCCTGGTTAGACATCACAACTCCCTGGTTAGACATCACAACTCCCTGGTTAGTGGTTAGACATCACAACTCCCTGGTTAGACATCACAACTCCCTGGTTAGACATCACAACTCCCTGGTTAGACATCACAACTCCCTGGTTAGTGGTTAGACATCACAACTCCCTGGTTAGACATCACAACTCCCTGTTTAGACATCACAACTCCCTGGTTAGACATCACAACTCCCTGGTTAGTGGTTAGACATCACAACTCCCTGTTTAGACATCACAACTCCCTGGTTAGTGGTTAGACATCACAACTCCCTGGTTAGACATCACAACTCCCTGGTTAGACATCACAACTCCCTGGTTAGTGGTTAGACATCACAACTCCCTGGTTAGACATCACAACTCCCTGTTTAGACATCACAACTCCCTGGTTAGACATCACAACTCCCTGGTTAGTGGTTAGACATCACAACTCCCTGGTTAGTGGTTAGACATCACAATTCCCTGGTTAGTGCTTAGACATCACAACTCCCTGTTTAGACATCACAACTCCCTGGTTAGTGGTTGGACATCACAACTCCCTGTTTAGACATCACAACTCCCTGGTTAGTGGTTAGACATCACAACTCCCTGGTTAGACATCACAACTCCCTGTTTAGACATCACAACTCCCTGGTTAGACATCACAACTCCCTGGTTAGTGGTTAGACATCACAACTCCCTGTTTAGACATCACAACTCCCTGGTTAGTGGTTAGACATCACAACTCCCTGGTTAGACATCACAACTCCCTGGTTAGACATCACAACTCCCTGGTTAGTGGTTAGACATCACAACTCCCTGTTTAGACATCACAACTCCCTGGTTAGTGGTTAGACATCACAACTCCCTGGTTAGACATCACAACTCCCTGGTTAGACATCACAACTCCCTGGTTAGTGGTTAAACATCACAACTCCCTGGTTAGACATCACAACTCCCTGGTTAGACATCACAACTCCCTGGTTAGACATCACAACTCCCTGGTTAGACATCACAACTCCCTGGTTAGACATCACAACTCCCTGGTTAGACATCACAACTCCCTGGTTAGACATCACAACTCCCTGGTTAGTGGTTAGACATCACAACTCCCTGGTTAGACATCACAACTCCCTGTTTAGACATCACAACTCCCTGGTTAGACATCACAACTCCCTGGTTAGTGGTTAGACATCACAACTCCCTGTTTAGACATCACAACTCCCTGGTTAGTGGTTAGACATCACAACTCCCTGGTTAGACATCACAACTCCCTGGTTAGACATCACAACTCCCTGGTTAGTGGTTAGACATCACAACTCCCTGGTTAGACATCACAACTCCCTGGTTAGACATCACAACTCCCTGGTTAGACATCACAACTCCCTGGTTAGTGGTTAGACATCACAACTCCCTGGTTAGACATCACAACTCCCTGTTTAGACATCACAACTCCCTGGTTAGACATCACAACTCCCTGGTTAGTGGTTAGACATCACAACTCCCTGTTTAGACATCACAACTCCCTGGTTAGTGGTTAGACATCACAACTCCCTGGTTAGACATCACAACTCCCTGGTTAGACATCACAACTCCCTGGTTAGTGGTTAGACATCACAACTCCCTGGTTAGACATCACAACTCCCTGTTTAGACATCACAACTCCCTGGTTAGACATCACAACTCCCTGGTTAGTGGTTAGACATCACAACTCCCTGGTTAGTGGTTAGACATCACAATTCCCTGGTTAGTGCTTAGACATCACAACTCCCTGTTTAGACATCACAACTCCCTGGTTAGTGGTTGGACATCACAACTCCCTGTTTAGACATCACAACTCCCTGGTTAGTGGTTAGACATCACAACTCCCTGGTTAGACATCACAACTCCCTGTTTAGACATCACAACTCCCTGGTTAGACATCACAACTCCCTGGTTAGTGGTTAGACATCACAACTCCCTGTTTAGACATCACAACTCCCTGGTTAGTGGTTAGACATCACAACTCCCTGGTTAGACATCACAACTCCCTGGTTAGACATCACAACTCCCTGGTTAGTGGTTAGACATCACAACTCCCTGGTTAGACATCACAACTCCCTGGTTAGACATCACAACTCCCTGGTTAGACATCACAACTCCCTGGTTAGTGGTTAGACATCACAACTCCCTGGTTAGACATCACAACTCCCTGTTTAGACATCACAACTCCCTGGTTAGACATCACAACTCCCTGGTTAGTGGTTAGACATCACAACTCCCTGTTTAGACATCACAACTCCCTGGTTAGTGGTTAGACATCACAACTCCCTGGTTAGACATCACAACTCCCTGGTTAGACATCACAACTCCCTGGTTAGTGGTTAGACATCACAACTCCCTGGTTAGACATCACAACTCCCTGTTTAGACATCACAACTCCCTGGTTAGACATCACAACTCCCTGGTTAGTGGTTAGACATCACAACTCCCTGGTTAGTGGTTAGACATCACAATTCCCTGGTTAGTGCTTAGACATCACAACTCCCTGTTTAGACATCACAACTCCCTGGTTAGTGGTTGGACATCACAACTCCCTGTTTAGACATCACAACTCCCTGGTTAGTGGTTAGACATCACAACTCCCTGGTTAGACATCACAACTCCCTGTTTAGACATCACAACTCCCTGGTTAGACATCACAACTCCCTGGTTAGACATCACAACTCCCTGGTTAGTGGTTAGACATCACAACTCCCTGTTTAGACATCACAACTCCCTGGTTAGACATCACAACTCCCTGTTTAGACATCACAACTCCCTGGTTAGTGGTTAGACATCACAACTCCCTGGTTAGACATCACAACTCCATGGTTAGTGGTTGGACATCACAACTCCCTGTTTAGACATCACAACTCCCTGGTTAGTGGTTAGACATCACAACTCCCTGGTTAGACATCACAACTCCCTGTTTAGACATCACAACTCCCTGGTTAGTGGTTAGACATAACAACTCCCTGGTTAGACATCACAACTCCCTGTTTAGACATCACAACTCCCTGGTTAGTGGTTAGACATAACAACTCCCTGGTTAGACATCACAACTCCCTGTTTAGACATCACAACTCCCTGGTTAGTGGTTAGACATCACAACTCCCTGGTTAGACATCACAACTCCCTGTTTAGACATCACAACTCCATGGTTAGTGGTTGGACATCACAACTCCCTGTTTAGACATCACAACTCCCTGGTTAGTGGTTAGACATAACAACTCCCTGGTTAGACATCACAACTCCCTGTTTAGACATCACAACTCCCTGGTTAGTGGTTAGACATCACAACTCCCTGGTTAGACATCACAACTCCCTGGTTAGTGGTTAGACATCACAACTCCCTGGTTAGACATCACAACTCCCTGGTTAAACATCACAACTCCCTGTTTAGACATCACAACTCCCTGGTTAGACATCACAACTCCCTGGTTAGTGGTTAGACATCACAACTCCCTGGTTAGTGGTTAGACATCACAACTCCCTGTTTAGACATCACAACTCCCTGGTTAGTGGTTAGACATCACAACTCCCTGTTTAGACATCACAACTCCCTGGTTAGACATCACAACTCCCTGGTTAGACATCACAACTCCCTGGTTAATGGTTAGACATCACAACTCCCTGGTTAGTGGTTAGACATCACAACTCCCTGGTTAGTGGTTAGACATCACAAGTCCCTGGTTAGTGGTTAGACATCACAAGTCCCTGGTTAGACATCACAACTCCCTGGTTAGTGGTTAGACATCACAAGTCCCTGGTTAGTGGTTAGACATCACAAGTCCCTGGTTAGACATCACAAGTCCCTGGTTAGTGGTTAGACATCACAAGTACCTGGTTAGTGGTTAGACATGACAAGTCCCTGGTTAGTGGTTAGACATCACAACTTTCCTCACGCACTTTGTTGGAAATGAACAAAGCACGTGACTTGTTGACAATCCTCCCCGCTAGCTTAGCTTGCTGTGTCAGCACCATAGCACATCAGCAGCTGCAATGGCCGCACAAGAGTCCCCACACGGCCGCCAAGCAGGGCAAATGACACAATCGTCCCCACACGCACCCTCCCAAAGGCCGCCAAGCAGGGGGAATCAAGCGGAAGTGTCGGCCTCCATGCAGACTAACGTCTAGTCTCAGCTGCTTCGTGATGACTGGCTGGCTGGACCACGGCTGCACGTCAAGCTGCACTAACACCAACTACATCCGCTACGACAATTCCCAAATAAAAGTACTCTGACTGGACCACGGCTGCACGTCAAGCTGCACTAACATCAACTACATCCTGTACGACAATTCCCAAATAAAAGTACTCTGACTGGACCACTGCTGCACGTCAAGCTGCACTAACACCAACTACATCCGCTACGACAATTCCCAAATAAAAGTACTCTGACTGGACCACGGCTGCACGTCAAGCTGCACTAACACCAACTACATCCTGTACGACAATTCCCAAATAAAAGTACTCTGGCTGGACCACTGCTGCACGTCAAGCTGCACTAACACCAACTACATCCGCTACGACAATTCCCAAATAAAAGTACTCTGACTGGACCACGGCTGCACGTCAAGCTGCACTAACACCAACTACATCCGCTACGACAATTCCCAAATAAAAGTACGCTGCACGTCAAGCTGCACTAACACCAACTACATCCGGTACGACACTTCCCAAATAAAAGTACTCTGACTGGACCACTGCTGCACGTCAAGCTGCACTAACACCAACTACATCCGCTACGACAATTCCCAAATAAAAGTACTCTGACTGGACCACTGCTGCACGTCAAGCTGCACTAACACCAACTACATCCGCTACGACAATTCCCAATAAAAGTATTCTGACTGGACCACGGCTGCACGTCAAGCTGCACTAACACCAACTACATCCGCTACGACAATTCCCAAATAAAAAGTACTCTGACTGGACCACGGCTGCACGTCAAGCTGCACTAACACCAACTACATCCGCTACGACAATTCCCAAATAAAAGTAGTCTGACTGGACCACTGCTGCACGTCAAGCTGCACTAACACCAACTACATCCGCTACGACAATTCCCAAATAAAAGTACTCTGACTGGACCACGGCTGCACGTCAAGCTGCACTAACACCAACTACATCCTGTACGACAATTCCCAAATAAAAGTACTCTGACTGGACCACTGCTGCACGTCAAGCTGCACTAACACCAACTACATCCGCTACGACAATTCCCAAATAAAAGTACTCTGACTGGACCACTGCTGCACGTCAAGCTGCACTAACACCAACTACATCCGCTACGACAATTCCCAAATAAAAGTACTCTGACTGGACCACGGCTGCACGTCAAGCTGCACTAACACCAACTACATCCTGTACGACAATTCCCAAATAAAAGTACTCTGACTGGACCACGGCTGCACGTCAAGCTGCACTAACACCAACTACATCCGCTACGACAATTCCCAAATAAAAGTACTCTGACTGGACCACGGCTGCACGTCAAGCTGCACTAACACCAACTACATCCTGTACGACAATTCCCAATAAAAGTACTCTGACTGGACCACGGCTGCACGTCAAGCTGCACTAACACGCAACTACATCCTGTACGACAATTCCCAAATAAAAGTACTCTGACTGGACCACGGCTGCACGTCAAGCTGCACTAACACCAACTACATCCGCTACGACAATTCCCAAATAAAAGTACTCTGACTGGACCACGGCTGCACGTCAAGCTGCACTAACACCAACTACATCCGCTACGACAATTCCCAAATAAAAGTACTCTGACTGGACCACGGCTGCACGTCAAGCTGCACTAACACCAACTACATCCTGTACGACAATTCCCAAATAAAAGTACTCTGACTGGACCACGGCTGCACGTCAAGCTGCACTAACACCAACTACATCCTGCTACGACAATTCCCAAATAAAAGTACTCTGACTGGACCACGGCTGCACGTCAAGCTGCACTAACACCAACTACATCCGCTACGACAATTCCCAAATAAAAGTACGTCTGACTGGACCACGGCTGCACGTCAAGCTGCACTAACACCAACTACATCCTGTACGACAATTCCCAAATAAAAGTACTCTGACTGGACCACGGCTGCACGTCAAGCTGCACTAACACCAACTACATCCGCTACGACAATTCCCAAATAAAAGTACTCTGACTGGACCACTGCTGCACGTCAAGCTGCACTAACACCAACTACATCCGCTACGACAATTCCCAAATAAAAGTACTCTGACTGGACCACGGCTGCACGTCAAGCTGCACTAACACCAACTACATCCGGTACGACACTTCCCAAATAAAAGTACTCTGACTGGACCACTGCTGCACGTCAAGCTGCACTAACACCAACTACATCCGCTACGACAATTCCCAAATAAAAGTACTCTGACTGGACCACTGCTGCACGTCAAGCTGCACTAACACCAACTACATCCTGTACGACAATTCCCAAATAAAAGTACTCTGACTGGACCACGGCTGCACGTCAAGCTGCACTAACACCAACTACATCCGCTACGACAATTCCCAAATAAAAGTACTCTGACTGGACCACGGCTGCACGTCAAGCTGCACTAACACCAACTACATCCGCTACGACAATTCCCAAATAAAAGTACGTCTGACTGGACCACTGCTGCACGTCAAGCTGCACTAACACCAACTACATCCGGTACGACAATTCCCAAATAAAAGTAGTCTGACTGGACCACGGCTGCACGTCAAGCTGCACTAACACCAACTACATCCTGTACGACAATTCCCAAATAAAAGTACTCTGACTGGACCACTGCTGCACGTCAAGCTGCACTAACACCAACTACATCCGCTACGACAATTCCCAAATAAAAGTACTCTGACTGGACCACGGCTGCACGTCAAGCTGCACTAACACCAACTACATCCGCTACGACAATTCCCAAATAAAAGTACTCTGACTGGACCACGGCTGCACGTCAAGCTGCACTAACACCAACTACATCCTGTACGACAATTCCCAAATAAAAGTACTCTGACTGGACCACGGCTGCACGTCAAGCTGCACTAACACCAACTACATCCGCTACGACAATTCCCAAATAAAAGTACTCTGACTGGACCACGGCTGCACGTCAAGCTGCACTAACACCAACTACATCCGCTACGACAATTCCCAAATAAAAGTACTCTGACTGGACCACGGCTGCACGTCAAGCTGCACTAACACCAACTACATCCGCTACGACAATTCCCAAATAAAAGTACTCTGACTGGACCACGGCTGCACGTCAAGCTGCACTAACACCAACTACATCCGCTACGACAATTCCCAAATAAAAGTACTCTGACTGGACCACTGCTGCACGTCAAGCTGCACTAACACCAACTACATCCTGTACGACAATTCCCAAATAAAAGTACTCTGACTGGACCACTGCTGCACGTCAAGCTGCACTAACACCAACTACATCCTGTACGACAATTCCCAAATAAAAGTACTCTGACTGGACCACTGCTGCACGTCAAGCTGCACTAACACCAACTACATCCGCTACGACAATTCCCAAATAAAAGTACTCTGACTGGACCACGGCTGCACGTCAAGCTGCACTAACACCAACTACATCCTGTACGACAATTCCCAAATAAAAGTACTCTGACTGGACCACTGCTGCACGTCAAGCTGCACTAACACCAACTACATCCGCTACGACAATTCCCAAATAAAAGTACTCTGACTGGACCACTGCTGCACGTCAAGCTGCACTAACACCAACTACATCCGCTACGACAATTCCCAAATAAAAGTACTCTGACTGGACCACTGCTGCACGTCAAGCTGCACTAACACCAACTACATCCGCTACGACAATTCCCAAATAAAAGTACTCTGACTGGACCACGGCTGCACGTCAAGCTGCACTAACACCAACTACATCCGGTACGACAATTCCCAAATAAAAGTACTCTGACTGGACCACTGCTGCACGTCAAGCTGCACTAACACCAACTACATCCGCTACGACAATTCCCAAATAAAAGTACTCTGACTGGACCACTGCTGCACGTCAAGCTGCACTAACACCAACTACATCCTGCTACGACAATTCCCAAATAAAAGTACTCTGACTGGACCACGGCTGCACGTCAAGCTGCACTAACACCAACTACATCCGCTACGACAATTCCCAAATAAAAGTACTCTGACTGGACCACGGCTGCACGTCAAGCTGCACTAACACCAACTACATCCGCTACGACAATCCCAAATAAAAGTACTCTGACTGGACCACGGCTGCACGTCAAGCTGCACTAACACCAACTACATCCGGTACGACAATTCCCAAATAAAAGTACTCTGACTGGACCACGGCTGCACGTCAAGCTGCACTAACACCAACTACATCCTGTACGACAATTCCCAAATAAAAGTACTCTGACTGGACCACTGCTGCACGTCAAGCTGCACTAACACCAACTACATCCTGCTACGACAATTCCCAAATAAAAGTACTCTGACTGGACCACGGCTGCACGTCAAGCTGCACTAACACCAACTACATCCTGTACGACAATTCCCAAATAAAAGTACTCTGACTGGACCACGGCTGCACGTCAAGCTGCACTAACACCAACTACATCCGCTACGACAATTCCCAAATAAAAGTACTCTGACTGGACCACGGCTGCACGTCAAGCTGCACTAACACCAACTACATCCGCTACGACAATTCCCAAATAAAAGTACTCTGACTGGACCACTGCTGCACGTCAAGCTGCACTAACACCAACTACATCCTGTACGACAATTCCCAAATAAAAGTACTCTGACTGGACCACGGCTGCACGTCAAGCTGCACTAACACCAACTACATCCGCTACGACAATTCCCAAATAAAAGTACTCTGACTGGACCACGGCTGCACGTCAAGCTGCACTAACACCAACTACATCCGCTACGACAATTCCCAAATAAAAGTACTCTGACTGGACCACGGCTGCACGTCAAGCTGCACTAACACCAACTACATCCTGTACGACAATTCCCAAATAAAAGTACTCTGACTGGACCACTGCTGCACGTCAAGCTGCACTAACACCAACTACATCCTGTACGACAATTCCCAAATAAAAGTACTCTGACTGGACCACGGCTGCACGTCAAGCTGCACTAACACCAACTACATCCGCTACGACAATTCCCAAATAAAAGTACTCTGACTGGACCACGGCTGCACGTCAAGCTGCACTAACACCAACTACATCCGCTACGACAATTCCCAAATAAAAGTACTCTGACTGGACCACTGCTGCACGTCAAGCTGCACTAACACCAACTACATCCGCTACGACAATTCCCAAATAAAAGTACTCTGACTGGACCACTGCTGCACGTCAAGCTGCACTAACACCAACTACATCCGCTACGACAATTCCCAAATAAAAGTACTCTGACTGGACCACTGCTGCACGTCAAGCTGCACTAACACCAACTACATCCGCTACGACAATTCCCAAATAAAAGTACTCTGACTGGACCACGGCTGCACGTCAAGCTGCACTAACACCAACTACATCCTGTACGACAATTCCCAAATAAAAGTACTCTGACTGGACCACGGCTGCACGTCAAGCTGCACTAACACCAACTACATCCGCTACGACAATTCCCAAATAAAAGTACTCTGACTGGACCACGGCTGCACGTCAAGCTGCACTAACACCAACTACATCCGCTACGACAATTCCCAAATAAAAGTACTCTGACTGGACCACGGCTGCACGTCAAGCTGCACTAACACCAACTACATCCTGCTACGACAATTCCCAAATAAAAGTACTCTGACTGGACCACTGCTGCACGTCAAGCTGCACTAACACCAACTACATCCTGCTACGACAATTCCCAAATAAAAGTACTCTGACTGGACCACTGCTGCACGTCAAGCTGCACTAACACCAACTACATCCGCTACGACAATTCCCAAATAAAAGTACTCTGACTGGACCACGGCTGCACGTCAAGCTGCACTAACACCAACTACATCCTGTACGACAATTCCCAAATAAAAGTACTCTGACTGGACCACGGCTGCACGTCAAGCTGCACTAACACCAACTACATCCTGTACGACAATTCCCAAATAAAAGTACTCTGACTGGACCACGGCTGCACGTCAAGCTGCACTAACACCAACTACATCCGCTACGACAATTCCCAAATAAAAGTACTCTGACTGGACCACGGCTGCACGTCAAGCTGCACTAACACCAACTACATCCCTGTACGACAATTCCCAAATAAAAGTACTCTGACTGGACCACGGCTGCACGTCAAGCTGCACTAACACCAACTACATCCGCTACGACAATTCCCAAATAAAAGTACTCTGACTGGACCACTGCTGCACGTCAAGCTGCACTAACACCAACTACATCCTGTACGACAATTCCCAAATAAAAGTACTCTGACTGGACCACTGCTGCACGTCAAGCTGCACTAACACCAACTACATCCGCTACGACAATTCCCAAATAAAAGTACTCTGACTGGACCACGGCTGCACGTCAAGCTGCACTAACACCAACTACATCCTGTACGACAATTCCCAAATAAAAGTACTCTGACTGGACCACGGCTGCACGTCAAGCTGCACTAACACCAACTACATCCTGTACGACAATTCCCAAATAAAAGTACTCTGACTGGACCACGGCTGCACGTCAAGCTGCACTAACACCAACTACATCCGCTACGACAATTCCCAAATAAAAGTACTCTGACTGGACCACTGCTGCACGTCAAGCTGCACTAACACCAACTACATCCGCTACGACAATTCCCAAATAAAAGTACTCTGACTGGACCACTGCTGCACGTCAAGCTGCACTAACACCAACTACATCCGCTACGACAATTCCCAAATAAAAGTACTCTGACTGGACCACTGCTGCACGTCAAGCTGCACTAACACCAACTACATCCGCTACGACAATTCCCAAATAAAAGTACTCTGACTGGACCACTGCTGCACGTCAAGCTGCACTAACACCAACTACATCCGCTACGACAATTCCCAAATAAAAGTACTCTGACTGGACCACGGCTGCACGTCAAGCTGCACTAACACCAACTACATCCGCTACGACAATTCCCAAATAAAAGTACTCTGACTGGACCACTGCTGCACGTCAAGCTGCACTAACACCAACTACATCCGCTACGACAATTCCCAAATAAAAGTACTCTGACTGGACCACGGCTGCACGTCAAGCTGCACTAACACCAACTACATCCGCTACGACAATTCCCAAATAAAAGTACTCTGACTGGACCACTGCTGCACGTCAAGCTGCACTAACACCAACTACATCCGCTACGACAATTCCCAAATAAAAGTACTCTGACTGGACCACGGCTGCACGTCAAGCTGCACTAACACCAACTACATCCGCTACGACAATTCCCAAATAAAAGTACTCTGACTGGACCACTGCTGCACGTCAAGCTGCACTAACACCAACTACATCCGCTACGACAATTCCCAAATAAAAGTACTCTGACTGGACCACGGCTGCACGTCAAGCTGCACTAACACCAACTACATCCTGTACGACAATTCCCAAATAAAAGTACTCTGACTGGACCACTGCTGCACGTCAAGCTGCACTAACACCAACTACATCCTGCTACGACAATTCCCAAATAAAAGTACTCTGACTGGACCACGGCTGCACGTCAAGCTGCACTAACACCAACTACATCCGCTACGACAATTCCCAAATAAAAGTACTCTGACTGGACCACTGCTGCACGTCAAGCTGCACTAACACCAACTACATCCGCTACGACAATTCCCAAATAAAAGTACTCTGACTGGACCACGGCTGCACGTCAAGCTGCACTAACACCAACTACATCCTGTACGACAATTCCCAAATAAAAGTACTCTGACTGGACCACTGCTGCACGTCAAGCTGCACTAACACCAACTACATCCGCTACGACAATTCCCAAATAAAAGTACTCTGACTGGACCACTGCTGCACGTCAAGCTGCACTAACACCAACTACATCCGCTACGACAATTCCCAAATAAAAGTACTCTGACTGGACCACGGCTGCACGTCAAGCTGCACTAACACCAACTACATCCTGTACGACAATTCCCAAATAAAAGTACTCTGACTGGACCACGGCTGCACGTCAAGCTGCACTAACACCAACTACATCCGCTACGACAATTCCCAAATAAAAGTACTCTGACTGGACCACGGCTGCACGTCAAGCTGCACTAACACCAACTACATCCTGTACGACAATTCCCAAATAAAAGTACTCTGACTGGACCACGGCTGCACGTCAAGCTGCACTAACACCAACTACATCCGCTACGACAATTCCCAAATAAAAGTACTCTGACTGGACCACTGCTGCACGTCAAGCTGCACTAACACCAACTACATCCTGTACGACAATTCCCAAATAAAAGTACTCTGACTGGACCACTGCTGCACGTCAAGCTGCACTAACACCAACTACATCCGCTACGACAATTCCCAAATAAAAGTACTCTGACTGGACCACGGCTGCACGTCAAGCTGCACTAACACCAACTACATCCTGTACGACAATTCCCAAATAAAAGTACTCTGACTGGACCACGGCTGCACGTCAAGCTGCACTAACACCAACTACATCCTGTACGACAATTCCCAAATAAAAGTACTCTGACTGGACCACGGCTGCACGTCAAGCTGCACTAACACCAACTACATCCGCTACGACAATTCCCAAATAAAAGTACGTCTGACTGGACCACGGCTGCACGTCAAGCTGCACTAACACCAACTACATCCGCTACGACAATTCCAAATAAAAGTACTCTGACTGGACCACTGCTGCACGTCAAGCTGCACTAACACCAACTACATCCGCTACGACAATTCCCAAATAAAAGTACTCTGACTGGACCACTGCTGCACGTCAAGCTGCACTAACACCAACTACATCCGCTACGACAATTCCCAAATTAAAAGTACTCTGACTGGACCACGGCTGCACGTCAAGCTGCACTAACACCAACTACATCCTGTACGACAATTCCCAAATAAAAGTACTCTGACTGGACCACTGCTGCACGTCAAGCTGCACTAACACCAACTACATCCGCTACGACAATTCCCAAATAAAAGTACTCTGACTGGACCACGGCTGCACGTCAAGCTGCACTAACACCAACTACATCCTGTACGACAATTCCCAAATAAAAGTACTCTGACTGGACCACTGCTGCACGTCAAGCTGCACTAACACCAACTACATCCTGTACGACAATTCCCAAATAAAAGTACTCTGACTGGACCACGGCTGCACGTCAAGCTGCACTAACACCAACTACATCCGCTACGACAATTCCCAAATAAAAGTACTCTGACTGGACCACTGCTGCACGTCAAGCTGCACTAACACCAACTACATCCGCTACGACAATTCCCAAATAAAAGTACTCTGACTGGACCACGGCTGCACGTCAAGCTGCACTAACACCAACTACATCCGCTACGACAATTCCCAAATAAAAGTACTCTGACTGGACCACGGCTGCACGCGTCAAGCTGCACTAACACCAACTACATCCGCTACGACAATTCCCAAATAAAAGTACTCTGACTGGACCACTGCTGCACGTCAAGCTGCACTAACACCAACTACATCCTGTACGACAATTCCCAAATAAAAGTACTCTGACTGGACCACTGCTGCACGTCAAGCTGCACTAACACCAACTACATCCGCTACGACAATTCCCAAATAAAAGTACTCTGACTGGACCACGGCTGCACGTCAAGCTGCACTAACACCAACTACATCCTGTACGACAATTCCCAAATAAAGTACTCTGACTGGACCACTGCTGCACGTCAAGCTGCACTAACACCAACTACATCCGCTACGACAATTCCCAAATAAAAGTACTCTGACTGGACCACTGCTGCACGTCAAGCTGCACTAACACCAACTACATCCGCTACGACAATTCCCAAATAAAAGTACTCTGACTGGACCACGGCTGCACGTCAAGCTGCACTAACACCAACTACATCCTGTACGACAATTCCCAAATAAAAGTACTCTGACTGGACCACGGCTGCACGTCAAGCTGCACTAACACCAACTACATCCTGTACGACAATTCCCAAATAAAAGTACTCTGACTGGACCACGGCTGCACGTCAAGCTGCACTAACACCAACTACATCCGCTACGACAATTCCCAAATAAAAGTACTCTGACTGGACCACGGCTGCACGTCAAGCTGCACTAAAACACCAACTACATCCGCTACGACAATTCCCAAATAAAAGTAGTCTGACTGGACCACGGCTGCACGTCAAGCTGCACTAACACCAACTACATCCGCTACGACAATTCCCAAATAAAAGTACTCTGACTGGACCACTGCTGCACGTCAAGCTGCACTAACACCAACTACATCCGCTACGACAATTCCCAAATAAAAGTACTCTGACTGGACCACTGCTGCACGTCAAGCTGCACTAACACCAACTACATCCGCTACGACAATTCCCAAATAAAAGTACTCTGACTGGACCACGGCTGCACGTCAAGCTGCACTAACACCAACTACATCCTGTACGACAATTCCCAAATAAAAGTACTCTGACTGGACCACGGCTGCACGTCAAGCTGCACTAACACCAACTACATCCTGTACGACAATTCCCAAATAAAAGTACTCTGACTGGACCACTGCTGCACGTCAAGCTGCACTAACACCAACTACATCCGCTACGACAATTCCCAAATAAAAGTACTCTGACTGGACCACTGCTGCACGTCAAGCTACACTAACACCAACTACATCCGCTACGACAATTCCCAAATAAAAGTACTCTGACTGGACCACTGCTGCACGTCAAGCTGCACTAACACCAACTACATCCTGTACGACAATTCCCAAATAAAAGTACTCTGACTGGACCACTGCTGCACGTCAAGCTGCACTAACACCAACTACATCCTGTACGACAATTCCCAAATAAAAGTACTCTGACTGGACCACTGCTGCACGTCAAGCTACACTAACACCAACTACATCCGCTACGACAATTCCCAAATAAAAGTACTCTGACTGGACCACTGCTGCACGTCAAGCTGCACTAACACCAACTACATCCTGTACGACAATTCCCAAATAAAAGTACTCTGACTGGACCACGGCTGCACGTCAAGCTGCACTAACACCAACTACATCCGCTACGACAATTCCCAAATAAAAGTACTCTGACTGGACCACTGCTGCACGTCAAGCTACACTAACACCAACTACATCCGCTACGACAATTCCCAAATAAAAGTACTCTGACTGGACCACTGCTGCACGTCAAGCTGCACTAACACCAACTACATCCTGTACGACAATTCCCAAATAAAAGTACTCTGACTGGACCACGGCTGCACGTCAAGCTGCACTAACACCAACTACATCCGCTACGACAATTCCCAAATAAAAGTACTCTGACTGGACCACGGCTGCACGTCAAGCTGCACTAACACCAACTACATCCTGTACGACAATTCCCAAATAAAAGTACTCTGACTGGACCACTGCTGCACGTCAAGCTGCACTAACACCAACTACATCCGCTACGACAATTCCCAAATAAAAGTACTCTGACTGGACCACTGCTGCACGTCAAGCTGCACTAACACCAACTACATCCTGTACGACAATTCCCAAATAAAAGTACTCTGACTGGACCACTGCTGCACGTCAAGCTGCACTAACACCAACTACATCCGCTACGACAATTCCCAAATAAAAGTACTCTGACTGGACCACGGCTGCACGTCAAGCTGCACTAACACCAACTACATCCTGTACGACAATTCCCAAATAAAAGTACTCTGACTGGACCACGGCTGCACGTCAAGCTGCACTAACACCAACTACATCCTGTACGACAATTCCCAAATAAAAGTACTCTGACTGGACCACGGCTGCACGTCAAGCTGCACTAACACCAACTACATCCGCTACGACAATTCCCAAATAAAAGTACTCTGACTGGACCACGGCTGCACGTCAAGCTGCACTAACACCAACTACATCCTGTACGACAATTCCCAAATAAAAGTACTCTGACTGGACCACGGCTGCACGTCAAGCTGCACTAACACCAACTACATCCGCTACGACAATTCCCAAATAAAAGTACTCTGACTGGACCACTGCTGCACGTCAAGCTGCACTAACACCAACTACATCCTGTACGACAATTCCCAAATAAAAGTACTCTGACTGGACCACTGCTGCACGTCAAGCTGCACTAACACCAACTACATCCGCTACGACAATTCCCAAATAAAAGTACTCTGACTGGACCACGGCTGCACGTCAAGCTGCACTAACACCAACTACATCCTGTACGACAATTCCCAAATAAAAGTACTCTGACTGGACCACGGCTGCACGTCAAGCTGCACTAACACCAACTACATCCTGTACGACAATTCCCAAATAAAAGTACTCTGACTGGACCACGGCTGCACGTCAAGCTGCACTAACACCAACTACATCCGCTACGACAATTCCCAAATAAAAGTAGTCTGACTGGACCACGGCTGCACGTCAAGCTGCACTAACACCAACTACATCCGCTACGACAATTCCCAAATAAAAGTACTCTGACTGGACCACTGCTGCACGTCAAGCTGCACTAACACCAACTACATCCGCTACGACAATTCCCAAATAAAAGTACTCTGACTGGACCACTGCTGCACGTCAAGCTGCACTAACACCAACTACATCCGCTACGACAATTCCCAAATAAAAGTACTCTGACTGGACCACTGCTGCACGTCAAGCTGCACTAACACCAACTACATCCGCTACGACAATTCCCAAATAAAAGTACTCTGACTGGACCACGGCTGCACGTCAAGCTGCACTAACACCAACTACATCCGCTACGACAATTCCCAAATAAAAGTACTCTGACTGGACCACGGCTGCACGTCAAGCTGCACTAACACCAACTACATCCGCTACGACAATTCCCAAATAAAAGTACTCTGACTGGACCACTGCTGCACGTCAAGCTGCACTAACACCAACTACATCCGCTACGACAATTCCCAAATAAAAGTACTCTGACTGGACCACGGCTGCACGTCAAGCTGCACTAACACCAACTACATCCTGTACGACAATTCCCAAATAAAAGTACTCTGACTGGACCACGGCTGCACGTCAAGCTGCACTAACACCAACTACATCCTGTACGACAATTCCCAAATAAAAGTACTCTGACTGGACCACGGCTGCACGTCAAGCTGCACTAACACCAACTACATCCGCTACGACAATTCCCAAATAAAAGTACTCTGACTGGACCACGGCTGCACGTCAAGCTGCACTAACACCAACTACATCCTGTACGACAATTCCCAAATAAAAGTACTCTGACTGGACCACGGCTGCACGTCAAGCTGCACTAACACCAACTACATCCGCTACGACAATTCCCAAATAAAAGTACTCTGACTGGACCACTGCTGCACGTCAAGCTGCACTAACACCAACTACATCCTGTACGACAATTCCCAAATAAAAGTACTCTGACTGGACCACTGCTGCACGTCAAGCTGCACTAACACCAACTACATCCGCTACGACAATTCCCAAATAAAAGTACTCTGACTGGACCACGGCTGCACGTCAAGCTGCACTAACACCAACTACATCCTGTACGACAATTCCCAAATAAAAGTACTCTGACTGGACCACGGCTGCACGTCAAGCTGCACTAACACCAACTACATCCTGTACGACAATTCCCAAATAAAAGTACTCTGACTGGACCACGGCTGCACGTCAAGCTGCACTAACACCAACTACATCCTGTACGACAATTCCCAAATAAAAGTACTCTGACTGGACCACGGCTGCACGTCAAGCTGCACTAACACCAACTACATCCGCTACGACAATTCCCAAATAAAAGTAGTCTGACTGGACCACGGCTGCACGTCAAGCTGCACTAACACCAACTACATCCGCTACGACAATTCCCAAATAAAAGTACTCTGACTGGACCACTGCTGCACGTCAAGCTGCACTAACACCAACTACATCCGCTACGACAATTCCCAAATAAAAGTACTCTGACTGGACCACTGCTGCACGTCAAGCTGCACTAACACCAACTACATCCGCTACGACAATTCCCAAATAAAAGTACTCTGACTGGACCACGGCTGCACGTCAAGCTGCACTAACACCAACTACATCCTGTACGACAATTCCCAAATAAAAGTACTCTGACTGGACCACTGCTGCACGTCAAGCTGCACTAACACCAACTACATCCGCTACGACAATTCCCAAATAAAAGTACTCTGACTGGACCACGGCTGCACGTCAAGCTGCACTAACACCAACTACATCCTGTACGACAATTCCCAAATAAAAGTACTCTGACTGGACCACGGCTGCACGTCAAGCAGCACTAACACCAACTACATCCGGTACGACAATTCCCAAATAAAAGTACTCTGACTGGACCACGGCTGCACGTCAAGCTGCACTAACACCAACTACATCCGGTACGACAATTCCCAAATAAAAGTACTCTGACTGGACCACTGCTGCACGTCAAGCTGCACTAACACCAACTACATCCGCTACGACAATTCCCAAATAAAAGTAGTCTGACTGGACCACTGCTGCACGTCAAGCTGCACTAACACCAACTACATCCTGTACGACAATTCCCAAATAAAAGTACTCTGACTGGACCACTGCTGCACGTCAAGCTGCACTAACACCAACTACATCCTGTACGACAATTCCCAAATAAAAGTACTCTGACTGGACCACGGCTGCACGTCAAGCTGCACTAACACCAACTACATCCGCTACGACAATTCCCAAATAAAAGTACTCTGACTGGACCACTGCTGCACGTCAAGCTGCACTAACACCAACTACATCCGCTACGACAATTCCCAAATAAAAGTACTCTGACTGGACCACGGCTGCACGTCAAGCTGCACTAACACCAACTACATCCGCTACGACAATTCCCAAATAAAAGTACTCTGACTGGACCACGGCTGCACGTCAAGCTGCACTAACACCAACTACATCCGCTACGACAATTCCCAAATAAAAGTACTCTGACTGGACCACTGCTGCACGTCAAGCTGCACTAACACCAACTACATCCGCTACGACAATTCCCAAATAAAAGTACTCTGACTGGACCACGGCTGCACGTCAAGCTGCACTAACACCAACTACATCCTGTACGACAATTCCCAAATAAAAGTACTCTGACTGGACCACTGCTGCACGTCAAGCTGCACTAACACCAACTACATCCGCTACGACAATTCCCAAATAAAAGTACTCTGACTGGACCACTGCTGCACGTCAAGCTGCACTAACACCAACTACATCCGCTACGACAATTCCCAAATAAAAGTACTCTGACTGGACCACGGCTGCACGTCAAGCTGCACTAACACCAACTACATCCTGTACGACAATTCCCAAATAAAAGTACTCTGACTGGACCACGGCTGCACGTCAAGCTGCACTAACACCAACTACATCCTGTACGACAATTCCCAAATAAAAGTACTCTGACTGGACCACGGCTGCACGTCAAGCTGCACTAACACCAACTACATCCGCTACGACAATTCCCAAATAAAAGTACTCTGACTGGACCACGGCTGCACGTCAAGCTGCACTAACACCAACTACATCCGCTACGACAATTCCCAAATAAAAGTAGTCTGACTGGACCACGGCTGCACGTCAAGCTGCACTAACACCAACTACATCCGCTACGACAATTCCCAAATAAAAGTACTCTGACTGGACCACTGCTGCACGTCAAGCTGCACTAACACCAACTACATCCGCTACGACAATTCCCAAATAAAAGTACTCTGACTGGACCACTGCTGCACGTCAAGCTGCACTAACACCAACTACATCCGCTACGACAATTCCCAAATAAAAGTACTCTGACTGGACCACGGCTGCACGTCAAGCTGCACTAACACCAACTACATCCTGTACGACAATTCCCAAATAAAAGTACTCTGACTGGACCACGGCTGCACGTCAAGCTGCACTAACACCAACTACATCCTGTACGACAATTCCCAAATAAAAGTACTCTGACTGGACCACTGCTGCACGTCAAGCTGCACTAACACCAACTACATCCGCTACGACAATTCCCAAATAAAAGTACTCTGACTGGACCACTGCTGCACGTCAAGCTACACTAACACCAACTACATCCGCTACGACAATTCCCAAATAAAAGTACTCTGACTGGACCACTGCTGCACGTCAAGCTGCACTAACACCAACTACATCCTGTACGACAATTCCCAAATAAAAGTACTCTGACTGGACCACTGCTGCACGTCAAGCTGCACTAACACCAACTACATCCTGTACGACAATTCCCAAATAAAAGTACTCTGACTGGACCACTGCTGCACGTCAAGCTACACTAACACCAACTACATCCGCTACGACAATTCCCAAATAAAAGTACTCTGACTGGACCACTGCTGCACGTCAAGCTGCACTAACACCAACTACATCCTGTACGACAATTCCCAAATAAAAGTACTCTGACTGGACCACGGCTGCACGTCAAGCTGCACTAACACCAACTACATCCGCTACGACAATTCCCAAATAAAAGTACTCTGACTGGACCACTGCTGCACGTCAAGCTACACTAACACCAACTACATCCGCTACGACAATTCCCAAATAAAAGTAGTCTGACTGGACCACTGCTGCACGTCAAGCTGCACTAACACCAACTACATCCGCTACGACAATTCCCAAATAAAAGTACTCTGACTGGACCACTGCTGCACGTCAAGCTACACTAACACCAACTACATCCGCTACGACAATTCCCAAATAAAAGTACTCTGACTGGACCACTGCTGCACGTCAAGCTGCACTAACACCAACTACATCCTGTACGACAATTCCCAAATAAAAGTACTCTGACTGGACCACTGCTGCACGTCAAGCTGCACTAACACCAACTACATCCGCTACGACAATTCCCAAATAAAAGTACTCTTTTTCATGCCTTCGCTCTAACCAATCAATATCGAATTCTCCACGTGCTGGTGTGCTCCTACAGGTTAGCTAAATATTTACTGTATAGAATACATTCATCTTAAATATTTACTGTATAGAATACATTCATCTTAAATATTTACTGTATAGAATACACACATCTTAAATAGTTCACTTTTACTTCCTGTGTATGGACAGCGCCAGATGACATTATTATTACTTTGCAATGTAAACTGTAAATTCAGGTCTTAGTAAGGATAACTTTATGTCGACAATTTCAGCATAAACAAGCCAAGTAATTAAACATTTCTCTTCAATGTTGTTTTTGTTTGTCCCTTGTGTGCGAATAATAATTTCTGAACTGACAATGATTCATATTCAATGATCTTGTAGTCATTATAGTCTCACCATGTCTGACAATGATTCATATTCAATGATGTTGTAGTCATTATAGTCTCACCATGTCTGACAATGATTCATATTCAATGATGTTGTAGTCATTATAGTCTCACCATGTCTGACAATGATTCATATTCAATGATCTTGTAGTCATTATAGTCTCACCATGTCTGACAATGATTCATATTCAATGATCTTGTAGTCATTATAGTCTCACCATGTCTGACAATGATTCATATTCAATGATCTTGTAGTCATTATAGTCTCACCATGTCTGACAATGATTCATATTCAATGATGTTGTAGTCATTATAGTCTCACCATGTCTGACAATGATTCATATTCAATGATCTTGTAGTCATTATAGTCTCACCATGTCTGACAATGATTCATATTCAATGATCTTGTAGTCATTATAGTCTCACCATGTCTGACAATGATTCATATTCAATGATGTTGTATAATTAGTCTCACCATGTCTGACAATGATGATCAAATATGTCCTCGGCATTCATTCCAAATGAAGAAGGTGGTTGGCGCCCTCTTCTGGTGAACTGCACGAACAGCAAGTCGTCCAAGTCTTCCAAATCAGCGCGAGACTGTCACCCTCCATGACGTCATGTAAAGTACACCGTATATCTGCGCACGCGTCACCAAATCCAACACGAATCATGAGTCCGCTCTCAGCCTTTATAAGACCATTTTCTCCGGTCGGTGTAGTATGCCGACCCAGTGGCCTAATGGATAAGGCATCAGCCTCCGGAGCTGGGGATTGTGGGTTCGAGTCCCATCTGGGTCGTTTTTACAGGAAGTCTAGACCGCCTCCGTCATTTATTAGAACTTTGCCAAGTACAAGTCAGTCTTTTACACTCGCATCCTAATAGAAGAATAGCATATAATAATATAATATATCTTTACAAGAATAGCATATAATAATATAATATATCTTTACAAGAATAGCATGTAATATAATATATCTTTACAAGAATAGCATATAATAATATAATATATCTTTACAAGAATAGCATGTAATAATATAATATATCTTTACAAGAATAGCATATAATAATATAATATATCTTTACAAGAATAGCATGTAATATAATATATCTTTACAAGAATAGCATATAATAATATAATATATCTTTACAAGAATAGCATATAATAATATAATATATCTTTACAAGAATAGCATGTAATAATATAATATATCTTTACAAGAATAGCATGTAATAATATAATATATCTTTACAAGAATAGCATGTAATAATATAATATATCTAGACAAGAATAGCATATAATAATATAATATATCTAGACAAGAATAGCATATAATAATATAATATATCTTTACAAGAATAGCATATAATAATATAATATATCTAGACAAGAATAGCATATAATAATATAATATATCTTTACAAGAATAACATATAATAATATAATATATCTTTACAAGAATAGCATATAATAATATAATATATCTTTACAAGAATAGCATATAATAATATAATATATCTTTACAAGAATAGCATATAATAATATAATATATCTTTACAAGAA
This sequence comes from Entelurus aequoreus, assembly GCF_033978785.1. Classification (NCBI taxonomy): domain Eukaryota; kingdom Metazoa; phylum Chordata; class Actinopteri; order Syngnathiformes; family Syngnathidae; genus Entelurus; species Entelurus aequoreus. The sequence continues at coordinate 37,802,019 of NC_084752.1, read as the reverse complement.
TAGCATATAATAATATAATATATCTAGACAAGCTAAACTGCTCCCAAACAATGGAGAGTCATTGTTTATTCCCAACTAAATATTTCAACACACAAATGTTTGAGTAAGAAGTGCAGTGTATGAAAACAATGTCTATTATTTATACTGAACTGTATTCATTGATATAGTTTGGAGGTCAAACTTCACCCCTGAAGTTCTTACAGTTCACCACTCCCACCACCAGGGGGAGGTCAAGATTCACCCCTGAAGTTCTTACAGTTCACCACTCCCACCACCAGGGGGAGGTCAAGATTCACCCCTGAAGTTGTTACAGTTCACCACTCCCACCACCAGGGGGAGGTCAAACTTCACCCCTGAAGTTGTTACAGTTCACCACTCCCACCACCAGGGGGAGGTCAAACTTCACCCCTGAAGTTGTTACAGTTCACCACTCCCACCACCAGGGGGAGGTCAAACTTCACCCCTGAAGTTGTTACAGTTCACCACTCCCACCACCAGGGGGAGGTCAAGATTCACCTCTGAAGTTGTTACAGTTCACCACTCGCACCACCAGGGGGAGGTCAAGATTCACCCCTGAAGTTGTTACAGTTCACCACTCCCACCACCAGGGGGAGGTCAAGATTCACCACTGAAGTTGTTACAGTTCACCACTCCCACCACCAGGGGGAGGTCAAACTTCACCCCTGAAGTTGTTACAGTTCACAACTCCCACCACCAGGGGGAGGTCAAGATTCACCCCTGAAGTTGTTACAGTTCACCACTCCCACCACCAGGGGGAGGTCAAGATTCACCCCTGAAGTTGTTACAGTTCACCACTCCCACCACCAGGGGGAGGTCAAGATTCACCACTGAAGTTGTTACAGTTCACCACTCCCACCACCAGGGGGAGGTCAAGATTCACCACTGAAGTTGTTACAGTTCACCACTCCCACCACCAGGGGGAGGTCAAACTTCACCCCTGAAGTTGTTACAGTTCACAACTCCCACCACCAGGGGGAGGTCAAGATTCACCCCTGAAGTTGTTACAGTTCACCACTCCCACCACCAGGGGGAGGTCAAGATTCACCCCTGAAGTTGTTACAGTTCACCACTCCCACCACCAGGGGGAGGTCAAGATTCACCCCTGAAGTTGTTACAGTTCACCACTCCCACCACCAGGGGGAGGTCAAGATTCACCCCTGAAGTTGTTACAGTTCACCACTCCCACCACCAGGGGGAGGTCAAACTTCACCCCTGAAGTTCTTACAGTTCACCACTCCCACCACCAGGGGGAGGTCAAGATTCAGCCATGAAGTTGTTACAGTTCACCACTCCCACCACCAGGGGGAGGTCAAACTTCACCCCTGAAGTTGTTACAGTTCACCACTCCCACCACCAGGGGGAGGTCAAGATTCACCCCTGAAGTTGTTACAGTTCACCACTCCCACCACCAGGGGAAGGTCAAGATTCACCCCTGAAGTTGTTACAGTTCACCACTCCCACCACCAGGGGGAGGTCAAGATTCAGCCATGAAGTTGTTACAGTTCACCACTCCCACCACCAGGGGAGGTCAAGATTCAGCCATGAAGTTGTTACAGTTCACCACTCCCACCACCAGGGGGAGGTCAAGATTCACCCATGAAGTTGTTACAGTTCACCACTCCCACCACCAGGGGGAGGTCAAGATTCACCCCTTAAGTTGTTACAGTTCACCACTCCCACCACCAGGGGGAGGTCAAGATTCAGCCATGAAGTTGTTACAGTTCACCACTCCCAACACCAGGGGGAGGTCAAGATTCAGCCATGAAGTTGTTACAGTTCACCACTCCCACCACCAGGGGGAGGTCAAGATTCAGCCATGAAGTTGTTACAGTTCACCACTCCCACCACCAGGGGGAGGTCAAGATTCAGCCATGAAGTTGTTACAGTTCACCACTCCCACCACCAGGGGGAGGTCACTGGCGAGTAGCATCAAGCTAACACAAAGTCATTAGGTTGTTTTTTACATTTAAAAGGGTTCACAATAATTTTAAAAAATGTGTGTAAAAGTTTATAAAACATACATTTGGACATGACGCTGTTATAATGTACACATATTATATATGAACTGTTATAATGTACACATTATATATGAACTGTTATAATGTACACATATTATATATGAACTGTTATAATGTACACATATTATATATGAGCTGTTATAATGTACACATATTATATATGAACTGTTATAATGTACACATATTATATATGAACTGTTATAATGTACACATATTATATATGAGCTGTTATAATGTACACATATTATATATGAACTGTTATAATGTACACATATTATATATGAACTGTTATAATGTACACATATTATATATGAGCTGTTATAATGTACACATATTATATATGAGCTGTTATAATGTACACAGATTATATATGAACTGTTATAATGTACACATATTATATATGAACTGTTATAATGTACACATATTATATATGAGCTGTTATAATGTACACATATTATATATGAACTGTTATAATGTACACATATTATATATGAACTGTTATAATGTACACATATTATATATGAACTGTTATAATGTACACATATTATATATGAGTTGTTATAATGTACACATATTATATATGAGCTGTTATAATGTACACATATTATATATGAACTGTTATAATGTACACATATTATATATGAACTGTTATAATGTACACATATTATATATGAGCTGTTATAATGTACACATATTATATATGAACTGTTATAATGTACACATATTATATATGAGCTGTTATAATGTACACATATTATATATGAGCTGTTATAATGTACACATATTATATATGAACTGTTATAATGTACACATATTATATATGAACTGTTATAATGTACACATATTATATATGAGCTGTTATAATGTACACATATTATATATGAACTGTTATAATGTACACATATTATATATGAACTGTTATAATGTACACATATTATATATGAGCTGTTATAATGTACACATATTATATATGAGCTGTTATAATGTACACAGATTATATATGAACTGTTATAATGTACACATATTATATATGAACTGTTATAATGTACACATATTATATATGAGCTGTTATAATGTACACATATTATATATGAACTGTTATAATGTACACATATTATATATGAGCTGTTATAATGTACACATATTATATATGAACTGTTATAATGTACACATATTATATATGAACTGTTATAATGTACACATATTATATATGAACTGTTATAATGTACACATATTATATATGAGTTGTTATAATGTACACATATTATATATGAGCTGTTATAATGTACACATATTATATATGAGCTGTTATAATGTACACATATTATATATGAGCTGTTATAATGTACACATATTATATATGAACTGTTATAATGTACACATATTATATATGAACTGTTATAATGTACACATATTATATATGAGTTGTTATAATGTACACATATTATATATGAACTGTTATAATGTACACATATTATATATGAACTGTTATAATGTACACATATTATATATGAGCTGTTATAATGTACACATATTATAAATGAACTGTTATAATGTACACATATTATATATGAGCTGTTATAATGTACACATATTATATATGAACTGTTATAATGTACACATATTATATATGAACTGTTATAATGTACACATATTATATATGAGCTGTTATAATGTACACATATTATATATGAGCTGTTATAATGTACACATATTATATATGAACTGTTATAATGTACACATATTATATATGAACTGTTATAATGTACACATATTATATATGAGCTGTTATAATGTACACATATTATATATGAACTGTTATAATGTACACATATTATATATGAACTGTTATAATGTACACATGTTATATATGAGCTGTTATAATGTACACATATTATATATGAACTGTTATAATGTACACATATTATATATGAATTGTTATAATGTACAAATATTATATATGAGCTGTTATAATGTACACATATTATATATGAACTGTTATAATGTACACATATTATATATGAGCTGTTATAATGTACACATATTATATATGAACTGTTATAATGTACACATATTATATATGAACTGTTATAATGTACACATATTATATATGAGCTGTTATAATGTACACATATTATATATGAACTGTTATAATGTACACATATTATATATGAACTGTTATAATGTACACATATTATATATGAGCTGTTATAATGTACACATATTATATATGAACTGTTATAATGTACACATATTATATATGAACCTTGTTGGAAAACCTCTTTTTTTGCTGTTGATGGAATTGGAGGTGTGTCATTAGTGGGTGTGTCACTAGTGGGTGTGTCACTAGTGGGTGTGTCATTAGTGGGTGTGTCATTAGTGGGTGTGTCACTAGTGGGTGTGTCATTAGTGGGTGTGGCATTAGTGGGTGTGTCATTAGTGGGTGTGGCATTAGTGGGTGTGGCATTAGTGGGTGTGTCATTAGTGAGTGTGTCATTAGTGGGTGTGTCATTAGTGGGTGTGGCATTAGTGGGTGTGGCATTAGTGGGTGTGGCATTAGTGGGTGTGGCATTAGTGGGTGTGTCATTAGTGGGTGTGGCATTAGTGGGTGTGTCATTAGTGGGTGTGGCATTAGTGGGTGTGTCATTAGTGGGTGTGTCATTAGTGGGTGTGTCATTAGTGGGTGTGTCATTAGTGGTGTGGCATTAGTGGGTGTGTCATTAGTGGGTGTGGCATTAGTGGGTGTGTCATTAGTGGGTGTGTCATTAGTGGGTGTGTCATTAGTGGGTGTGTCATTAGTGGGTGTGTCATTAGTGTTTAGGAGGTCCTGCCATGTCTTTAAAAGTCTGTCCTCTGCTGTCATTTTCTGTCTTGATGTGCAGCGACACCATCTTTACCATCTTTACCATCTTTACCATCTTTCTGCACCATGAGGACTACTTTGTGTGTCTGCTTCCTCGTGCTGCCTCTTCTCATGGCGGAGGAACACCTCAACGGTAAGTCAGAACTACTTTTCCTTGGCTTTTACACCTCCAAAGAAGAAAGTTGTAGTTGATCCAAACTAGGAATGTTGTTTGTGTTGCTCAACATCAGGTTGTTGTTTCAAGGTTGTGTTGCTCAACATCAGGTTGTTGTTTCAAGGTTGTGTTGCTCAACATCAGGTTGTTTCAAGGTTGTGTTGCTCAACATCAGGTTGTTGTTTCAAGGTTGTGTTGCTCAACATCAGGTTGTTGTTTCAAGGTTGTGTTGCTCAACATCAGGTTGTTGTTTCAAAGTTGTGTTGCTCAACATCAGGTTGTTGTTTCAAGGTTGTGTTGCTCAACATCAGGTTGTTGTTTCAAGGTTGTGTTGCTCAACATCAGGTTGTTGTTTCAAGGTTGTGTTGCTCAACATCAGGTTGTTTCAAAGTTTTGTTGCTCAACATCAGGTTGTTGTTTCAAGGTTGTGTTGCTCAACATCAGGTTGTTGTTTCAAAGTTTTGTTGCTCAACATCAGGTTGTTGTTTCAAGGTTGTGTTGCTCAACATCAGGTTGTTGTTTCAAGGTTGTGTTGCTCAACATCAGGTTGTTTCAAGGTTGTGTTGCTCAACATCAGGTTGTTGTTTCAAGGTTGTGTTGCTCAACATCAGGTTGTTTCAAGGTTGTGTTGCCAGCTGGCAGAGTGAGTGTGAGGATCTAAATGTCCCCAGCATGCTTTTAAAGTGGAAAAAGTTTGATCTAGAGAGAACATTTAGACACATGCTTATTTCCAAAAGTAATTGTAAATAATAAAAGGAAGAATAAATGTTAGTTGTCCTTAGAGATGTTAGTTGTCCTTAGAGATGTTAGTTGTCCTTAGAGATGTTAGTTGTCCTTAGAGATGTTAGTTGTCCTTAGAAATGTTAGTTGTCCTTAGAGATGTTAGTTGTCCTTAGAGATGCTAGTTGTCCTTAGAGATGTTAGTTGTCCTTAGAGATGTTAGTTGTCCTTAGAGATGTTAGTTTTCCTTAGAGATGTTAGTTGTCCTTAGAGATGTTAGTTTTCCTTAGAGATGTTAGTTGTCCTTAGAAATGTTAGTTGTCCTTAGAGATGTTAGTTGTCCTTAGAGATGTTAGTTGTCCTTAGCGATGTTAGTTGTCCTTAGAGATGGTAGTTGTCCTTAGAGATGTTAGTTGTCCTTAGAGATGTTAGTTGTCCTTAGAGATGTTAGTTGTCCTTAGAGATGTTAGTTGTCCTTAGAAATGTTAGTTGTCCTTAGAGATGTTAGTTGTCCTTAGAGATGTTAGTTGTCCTTAGAGATGTTAGTTTTCCTTAGAGATGTTAGTTGTCCTTAGAAATGTTAGTTGTCCTTAGAGATGTTAGTTGTCCTTAGAGATGTTAGTTGTCCTTAGAAATGTTAGTTGTCCTTAGAGATGTTAGTTGTCCTTAGAGATGTTAGTTGTCCTTAGAAATGTTAGTTGTCCTTAGAGATGCTAGTTGTCCTTAGAGATGTTAGTTGTCCTTAGAGATGTTAGTTGTCCTTAGAGATGCTAGTTGTCCTTAGAGATGTTAGTTGTCCTTAGAGAGGTTAGTTGTCCTTAGAGATGTTAGTTGTCCTTAGAAATGTTAGTTGTCCTTAGAGATGCTAGTTGTCCTTAGAGATGTTAGTTGTCCTTAGAGATGTTAGTTGTCCTTAGAGATGCTAGTTGTCCTTAGAGATGTTAGTTGTCCTTAGAGATGTTAGTTGTCCTTAGAGATGCTAGTTGTACTTAGAAATGTTAGTTGTCCTTAGAGATGTTAGTTGTCCTTAGAGATGTTAGTTGTCCTTAGAAATGTTAGTTGTCCTTAGAAATGTTAGTTGTCCTTAGAGATGTTAGTTGTCCTTAGAGATGTTAGTTGTCCTTAGAGATGTTAGTTGTCCTTAGAGAGGTTAGTTGTCCTTAGAGATGTTAGTTGTCCTTAGAGATGTTAGTTGTCCTTAGAGATGTTAGTTGTCCTTAGAAATGTTAGTTGTCCTTAGAGATGTTAGTTGTCCTTAGAGATGTTAGTTGTCCTTAGAAATGTTAGTTGTCCTTAGAAATGTTAGTTGTCCTTAGAGATGTTAGTTGTCGTTAGAGATGTTAGTTGTCCTTAGAAATGTTAGTTGTCCTTAGAGATGTTAGTTGTCCTTAGAAATGTTAGTTGTCCTTAGAGATGTTAGTTGTCCTTAGAGATGTTAGTTGTCCTTAGAGATGTTAGTTGTCCTTAGAGATGCTAGTTGTCCTTAGAGATGCTAGTTGTCCTTAGAGATGTTAGTTGTCCTTAGAGATGTTAGTTGTCCTTAGAGATGCTAGTTGTCCTTAGAGATGTTAGTTGTCCTTAGAGATGTTAGTTTTCCTTAGAGATGTTAGTTGTCCTTAGAAATGTTAGTTGTCCTTAGAGATGTTAGTTGTCCTTAGAGATGCTAGTTGTCCTTAGAGATGTTAGTTGTCCTTAGAGATGTTAGTTGTCCTTAGAGATGCTAGTTGTCCTTAGAGATGTTAGTTGTCCTTAGAGATGTTAGTTGTCCTTAGAGATGCTAGTTGTCCTTAGAAATGTTAGTTGTCCTTAGAGATGTTAGTTGTCCTTAGAAATGTTAGTTGTCCTTAGAGATGTTAGTTGTCCTTAGAGATGTTAGTTGTCCTTAGAAATGTTAGTTGTCCTTAGAGATGCTAGTTGTCCTTAGAGATGTTAGTTGTCCTTAGAGATGTTAGTTGTCCTTAGAGAGGTTAGTTGTCCTTAGAGATGTTAGTTGTCCTTAGAGATGTTAGTTGTCCTTAGAAATGTTAGTTGTCCTTAGAGATGTTAGTTGTCCTTAGAGATGTTAGTTGTCCTTAGAGATGCTAGTTGTCCTTAGAGATGTTAGTTGTCCTTAGAGATGTTAGTTGTCCTTAGAGATGCTAGTTGTCCTTAGAAATGTTAGTTGTCCTTAGAGATGTTAGTTGTCCTTAGAGATGTTAGTTGTCCTTAGAGATGTTAGTTGTCCTTAGAAATGTTAGTTGTCCTTAGAGATGTTAGTTGTCCTTAGAAATGTTAGTTGTCCTTAGAAATGTTAGTTGTCCTTAGAGATGTTAGTTGTCCTTAGAGATGTTAGTTGTCCTTAGAAATGTTAGTTGTCCTTAGAGATGCTAGTTGTCCTTAGAGATGTTAGTTGTCCTTAGAGATGTTAGTTGTCCTTAGAGAGGTTAGTTGTCCTTAGAGATGTTAGTTGTCCTTAGAGATGTTAGTTGTCCTTAGAAATGTTAGTTGTCCTTAGAGATGTTATCAATCAATCAATCAATGTTTATTTATATAGCCCTAAATCACAAGTGTCTCAAAGGGCTGTACAAGCCACAACGACATCCTCGGTACAGAGCCCACATACGGGCAAGGAAAAACTCACCCCAGTGGGACGTCGGTGAATGACTATGAGAAACCTTGGAGAGGACCGCATATGTGGGTAACCCCCCCCCCCTCTAGGGGAGACCGAAAGCAATGGATGTCGAGTGGGTCTGACATAACATTGTGAAAGTCCAGTCCACAGTGGATCCAACACATCAGCGAGAGTCCAGTCCACAGCGGGGCCAACAGGAAACCATCCCGAGCGGAGACGGGTCAGCAGCGCAGAGATGTCCCCAACCGATGCACAGGCTAGTGGTCCACCCGGGGTCCCGGCTCTGGACAGCCAGCACTTCATCCATGGCCACCGGACCTATGCAACTCCCCCTCGCAAGGGACAGGGGAGAAGAGGAGAGAAGAAAAGAAACGGCAGATCAACTGGTCTAAAAAAGGGGGGGTCTATTTAAAGGCTAGATTATACAAATGAGTTTTAAGATGGGACTTAAATGCTTCTACTGAGGTAGCATCTCTAACTGTTACCGGGAGGGCATTCCAGAGTACTGGAGCCCGAATAGAAAACGCTCTATAGCCCGCAGACTTTTTTTTGGCTCTGGGAATCACTAATAAGCCGGAGTTCTTTGAACGCAGATTTCTTGTCGGGACATATGGTACAATACAATCGGCGAGATAGGCTGGAGCTAAACCGTGTAGTATTTTATACGTAAGTAGTAAAACCTTAAAGTCGCATCTTAAGTGCACAGGAAGCCAGTGCAAGTGAGCCAGTATAGGTATATATATATATGTATATAAAGGTATATACAGTATAGGCGTAATATGATCAAACTTTCTTGTTTTTGTCAAAAGCCTTGCAGCCGCATTTTGTACCAACTGTAATCTTTTAATGCTAGACATAGGGAGGCCCGAAAATAATACGTTACAGTAATCGAGACGAGACGTAACGAACGCATGAATAATGATCTCAGCGTCACTAGTGGACAAGATGGAACGAATTTTAGCGATATTACGGAGATGAAAGAAGGCCGTTTTAGTAACACTCTTAATGTGTGACTCAAACGAGAGAGTTGTTTTAGTAACACTCTTAATGTGTGACTCAAACGAGAGAGTTGTTCTATTAACACTCTTAATGTGTGACTCAAACGAGAGAGTTGTTTTAGTAACACTCTTAATGTGTGACTCAAACGAGAGAGTTGTTTTAGTAACACTCTTAATGTGTGACTCAAACGAGAGAGTTGGGTCGAAGATAATACCCAGATTCTTTACCGAGTCTCCTTGTTTAATTGTTTGGTTGTCAAATGTTAAGGTGGTATTATTAAATAGATGTTGGTGTTGAGCAGGACCGATAATCAGCATTTCCGTTTTCTTAGCGTTGAGTTGCAAAAAGTTAGCGGACATCCATTGTTTAATTTCATTAAGACACGCCTCCAGCTGACTACAGTCCGGCGTGTTGGTCAGCTTTAGGGGCATGTAGAGTTGAGTGTCATCAGCATAACAGTGAAAGCTAACACCGTATTTGCGTATAATGTCACCCAGCGGCAGCATGTAAATACTAAAGAGTGCAGGGCCAAGAACTGAACCCTGGGGAACTCCGCACGTTACCTTGACATAGTCCGAGGTCACATTGTTATGGGAGACGCACTGCATCCTGTCAGTAAGATAAGAGTTAAACCAAGACAAGGCTAAGTCTGACATACCAATACGTGTTTTGATACGCTCTAATAAAATATTATGATCAACAGTATCGAAAGCGGCGCTAAGATCAAGAAGCAGCAACATAGATGAAGCATCAGAATCCATCGTTAGCAATAGATCATTAGTCATTTTTGCGAGGGCTGTCTCCGTAGAGTGATTTGCCCTGAAACCGGATTGAAAAGGTTCACAGAGATTGTTAGTCACTAAGTGTTCATTTAGCTGCTGTGCAACAGTTTTTTCGAGAATTTTGGAAATAAACGGAAGGTGGGAGACCGGTCGGTAGTTTACCATGAGGTCAGGATCGAGGTTAGGTCTTTTGAGCAGAGGATGAATAACCGCTTTTTTGAATGCTAGGGGAACAGTGCCGGAGGAAAGTGATAAGTTTATAATATTTAACACTGATGGACCTAATAATACAAACAGTTCCTTGATAAGTTTCCCAGGAAGTGGGTCAAGTAAACATGTTGTTTGTTTTATCCCACTTACACGCTGTAATAATTCCTCTAATGTTATTTCATCAAAAATAGAGAGACTATTTTGGAGGGCAGTGTCCGTCGTATATACAGTCGTATTTGTGTTAATAGAGCCCAGTTGTAGCTGGGATGCGTTGTCTTTAATCTCCTTTCTAATGAGTTCAATTTTCTTATTAAAGAAATTCATAAAATCATCTGCCGAGTGGGTGGAGCTACTGGGAGGAGTCCCTTGTTGGGTTAGCGATGCTACTGTACTAAACAGAAATTTAGGATCGTTTTTGTTGAGGCGGATGAGATTTGAGTAGTATTTAGCTTTAGCTAAGGTAAGCATGCGTTTATAAGTTATTAAACTATCACTCCATGCTTGATGGAAAACCTCAAGTTTAGTCGCGCGCCATTTGCGTTCCAGTTTTCTACATGATAATTTCTGAGCTCTAATTTCTTCTGTAAACCATGGGGTGCGCCTTTTAGGGGCCCTTTTTTGCTTTAGCGGTGCTATACTATCAATAATTTCGCGCAAGGCATCGTCAAAGTTGTTAGTGAGTTTATCAATAGAGCCGACATAATTTGGGAATGGTGCTATTACCGAAGGCAGTAGGTCAGCAAGAGTCATCGTTGTGGCAGCATTAATGTTGCGGCCGCTATAGCAGTTATTATTATTATTAGCTTGTTGACAAAGAGTCAAAACTTCAAATTTTATAAGGTAATGATCGGACATTACTTTAGTATATGGAAGTATCATAACTTTGGAGGTGGTGACACCCCTGACAAGCACTAGATCTATTGTATTACCGTTGCGATGCGTGGGTTCATGTATTATTTGTGTAAGACCACAGCTATCAATTATGGTTTGGAGCGCCACGCACTGAGGGTCCGATGGGGTATTCATATGGATATTAAAGTCCCCCATTATGATTATATTGTCGGCGTGCGTCACTAGATCAGCAACGAACTCTGAGAATTCACTGATAAAGTCCGAATAGGGCCCAGGGGGGCGGTAGATAACAGCCAGGTCGAGAGGTAGCGGTGTGACAGACCTCATAGTAAGCACCTCAAACGATTTATATTTATTATTTAGGTTAGGGGTAAGGTTGAAATTTTCATTGTATATTAGTGCGACACCCCCTCCCCTTTTAAGAGGGCGGGCAACATGCGCATTCGTATAGTTAGGAGGAGATGCCTCATTGAGCGCAAAAAATTCGTCCGGTTTGAGCCAGGTTTCGCTAAGACCAATGACGTTAAGATTGTTGTCTCTAATGACCTCATTAACCAATAACGCCTTGGGAGACAATGATCTTATGTTTAAAAAGCCCATATTATAGGTATTGGGCTGTTTTGACGAGTTTTTGTTAAGATTATCCGTAGTGGCAATATTAACAATGTTGCGTTTATTATGCGTAGTGCACTTTAAATAGTTTCGACCATATCTAGGAATTGATATGACGGGAATTTTCCGATTGTTTGCTTGGTGCTGCAATAGACTGGACATATCATAATTTGCCACCTCAGTAGAATGCATGTCCACCTCTGACACAGACACAACAGAAAAAACATTATGTGAATTGTGTATTATTCTAAGAGAATTGCTATGCGTACATGGATTATCCAGCCTGGCGCTGGCTAGTTCTAGCTTAACTGACTCCTCACCCGGACTAACAGACATTGTAATTGCCTGTGACCGGGCTTGCTCTAGTGTAGTCAGTCAAGTGAGACTTAAATAGTAGTCTATGTTTCTAGACAGGATGATGGCGCCTTCCTGGTTAGGGTGAAGGCCGTCTCTCATCAGCAAGCCTGGTTTGCCCCAGAAAGAGGGCCAGTTATCAATAAACGTTAGTCCCTGCGTCCTACAGTAGCTAGCCAACCACGTGTTAAGCGAGACTAATCTGCTATATCTCTCATCATTGCCTCTCGCAGGCAGGGGGCCAGAGACAATTACTCGATGCCTGGACATCTTTCTGGCGAGATCACAAGTCCTGGCTATGTTTCTCTTTGTAATCTCTGACTGTCTCATTCTAGTGTCATTGGAGCCAACGTGTACAACTATATTCGCATAATTAGTGGTGCGATTAGCCTGTCGTACGTGTTTACTAGGCCTGTTGCGAGTTAGCTCCCTAAGATTAGCTTCAATGTCAGGTGCTCTGGCCCCGGGGATACACTTTATTGTGGCTGGTTTGCTAAGCTTTATGTTTCGGGTGATGGAGTCCCCTATAACTAAGGTGTGGTGCCCGGTAGACTGGGGTGTAGGACTAGCTAAAGAGCTAAATCTATTATGCGTCTCAACCGGTACACCGTAGCTTGTAGGCCGCTTAGGACTGCTACAAGCTGGGCTAGTCAGCTCGCTACAGCTAACGCTAGCAGATGTGTCCGCAACATCTAAAGTTACGACATTACTCTGCTCTAACTGGCGGACACGGCCCTCTAGCAGAGCCAACCTCTCCGTGAGTATGGTGCAAGACGCGCAGGAAGCCATTACTCACAGTGTTTTCTGTCACCGAGTGAAGTTCCTGCTGTCCTCAGGGAAGTGGTCGCGGTCTGTAGGAGTAGCTTCTTACTGACCGGCGCTGCCTTTCTCCGCGCTAGCTTAGCAGCTAGCTAGCTGAGGAAAGGGTGGGACAGAGATCGGGTGATTTGCAAGTTAAATAGTACCACTAAAAATGTTTGAGAAGTGATAAAGAAAGCTGTAGAACAATTAAAAGCACACAGATAGAGCGCTACTTAGCTTTTTCGCAACAGCGAACAGACGGCGAGCAGTCACGCACGGTGAACCGTGTTAGTTGTCCTTAGAGATGTTAGTTGTCCTTAGAAATGTTAGTTGTCCTTAGAAATGTTAGTTGTCCTTAGAGATGTTAGTTGTCGTTAGAGATGTTAGTTGTCCTTAGAAATGTTAGTTGTCCTTAGAGATGTTAGTTGTCCTTAGAGATGTTAGTTGTCCTTAGAAATGTTAGTTGTCCTTAGAGATGTTAGTTGTCCTTAGAGATGTTAGTTGTCCTTAGAGATGTTAGTTGTCCTTAGAGATGTTAGTTGTCCTTAGAGATGTTAGTTGTCCTTAGAGATGTTAGTTGTCCTTAGAAATGTTAGTTGTCCTTAGAGATGTTAGTTGTCCTTAGAGATGTTAGTTGCCCTTAGAGATGTTAGTTGTCCTTAGAAATGTTAGTTGTCCTTAGAAATGTTAGTTGTCCTTAGAGATGTTAGTTGTCCTTAGAGATGTTAGTTGTCCTTAGAAATGTTAGTTGTCCTTAGAGATGTTCTTTTCAATTGCAGAGTTCTATTCTCTCCTGGAAAAGAGTCAGGGCACTTTAGTGGAGCCACCCCAGACCAACCAGAGCAGGCTGATGGTGAAAGAACCTTCACTGGCCATCAATGAGCTTCTGGAGAAGAGCAGCAGGACGTCCGAGTCCAAGTTCCATCCTCTCCCGTCTTCCGTGTGGCCAAAGCACAGCCACCTGTCCCCCGTCCTGCGCCACCACAACAAGAGTAAGAAAGGTGGCAAGATGTTGGAAGTGAGCACTGACAAAAGCCGAGGAGAAGCGAGCGGTCTGCTTCCCAAACCGGCAAACCGCACGGTCCAGATGGGCCTCAGCCCGCCTCAGCCCACCCAGCCAGAGGACCATCCCAACTCCAGAGCCAGAAGCGCTCCGGCTCCTGGCAGAGACCCCCCCGGCCGACGCATGGACCCTGAGGAGAACCGGCCAGGGAAGGCCGGCCTCTTCCAGGCGGGCATAGCTGTGACGCCACCCCGAAACAACAGCCGGCCGGCGGTCAGCTACAACCGCCGCTCTTCAAGCCTGCTGCAGCACTTTGACGTCCTCAGACCAGGTCAGTGAGCTTTGTGTGGAAGGAAGAAACTTCCCTGACTTCAACTTCAACAGCAGTCCATAGCCTGGGCTTTTAGTCAGCACGCTGGTCTCTCTTACCGGGCTTTTAGTCAGCACGCTGGTCTCTCTTACCGGGCTTTTAGTCAGCACGCTGGTCTCTCTTACTGGGCTTTTAGTCAGCACGCTGGTCTCTCTTACCGGGCTTTTAGTCAGCACGCTGGTCTCTCTTACCGGGCTTTTAGTCAGCACGCTGGTCTCTCTTACCGGGCTTTTAGTCAGCACGCTGGTCTCTCTTACCGGGCTTTTAGTCAGCACGCTGGTCTCTCTTACCGGGCTTTTAGTCAGCACGCTGGTCTCTCTTACCGGGCTTTTAGTCAGCACGCTGGTCTCTCTTACCGGGCTTTTAGTCAGCACGCTGGTCTCTCTTACCGGGCTTTTAGTCAGCACGCTGGTCTCTCTTACCGGGCTTTTAGTCAGCACGCTGGTCTCTCTTACCGGGCTTTTAGTCAGAACGCTGGTCTCTCTTACCGGGCTTTTAGTCAGCACGCTGGTCTCTCTTACCGGGCTTTTAGTCAGCACGCTGGTCTCTCTTACCGGGCTTTTAGTCAGCACGCTGGTCTCTCTTACCGGGCTTTTAGTCAGCACGCTGGTCTCTCTTACCGGGCTTTTAGTCAGCACGCTGGTCTCTCTTACCGGGCTTTTAGTCAGCACGCTGGTCTCGCTTACCGGGCTTTTAGTCAGAACGCTGGTCTCTCTTACCGGGCTTTTAGTCAGCACGCTGGTCTCTCTTACCGGCCTTTTAGTCAGCACGCTGGTCTCTCTTACCGGGCTTTTAGTCAGCACGCTGGTCTCTCTTACCGGCCTTTTAGTCAGCACGCTGGTCTCTCTTACCGGGCTTTTAGTCAGCACGCTGGTCTCTCTTACCGGGCTTTTAGTCAGCACGCTGGTCTCTCTTACCGGGCTTTTAGTCAGCACGCTGGTCTCTCTTACCGGGCTTTTAGTCAGCACGCTGGTCTCTCTTACCGGGCTTTTAGTCAGCACGCTGGTCTCTCTTACCGGGCTTTTAGTCAGCACGCTGGTCTCTCTTACCGGGCTTTTAGTCCTCTTCTTTTGCCAGCACATCTTATTATTGCTGTTCTTTAGACAGAATGTCCCCCTTTTTATTGCAATTTTTGTAATGTACAATTTGGGTCTCAATCAATGTTATTTTTCAAAAATACTGACCAAAATCATGGCTGTTAACTTTTAACACCAACTTTTTTCCTCCTCTTTTGCCAGCATGATCATATTTTGTTAGGTGAAAATCATGGCTAAGCTAAAAAAAATAGCAAGACGCTCTTCTTTTACCGGCACGATCACACATTTAAGGTGGAAATCATAGCTAATCTAATAAAAGAAATACCAACACGTTGTCCTTCTTTTGCCAGCATGATCACATGTTTTACTCACATTTATTTAAGGTAGGAAAGGACTAATTCAATTAGAAAAACCCCAACATGTTCTCCTTCTTTTGCCAGAATGTTCACGCGTTTTAGTTGAAGATCATGACTCATTTAATCAATCAAAAAAACACACAAAGATTCCTCCTTCTTTTGACAGCATATCTTTTTTCTCACAGCTGTTATGTACTTTCAGGTCAAATACGAGGCTGCTTTTTCACAAATACTCACCAAGGAAAGAACTTCCCACTTCTTTTGCCAGCATCATTCTTACACAATGACACTTTTTCTGGCCAAATCAATGCTCCTTTTCAAAGATGAAGCCCAGTTTTCTGTCTAAATCAATGCTCCTTTTCAAAGATCAACCACAGTTTTCTGTCTAAATCAATGCTCCTTTTCAAAGATCAACCACAGTTTTCTGTCCAAATCAATGCTCCTTTTCAAAGATCAACCACAGTTTTCTGTCTAAATCAATGCTCCTTTTCAAAGATGAAGCCCAAAAGGGAACTTCCATTGTTCTGCTTCTTAGGCCAGCATATTACAGTTTGTGTTGACAAATAGTTGAGATGTTTTCTTCCTTGCAGAGTCGGAGGCGACGCACGACTCTTTCTGCATGAGCGAGTGCAGGAAGGAGAAGGAGGAGAAGGAGCACCTGTGCTACAGCCAGTTTGGTAGGTGAGGAGGAGGAGGAGGAAGCTCAACATGTCCTGTGGTCTTCAACATGTCCTGTGGTCTTCAACATGTCCCGTGGTCTTCAACATGTCCCGTGGTCTTCAACATGTCCTGTGGTCTTCAACATGTCCTGTGGTCTTCAACATGTCCTGTGGTCTTCAACATGTCCTGTGGTCTTCAACATGTCTTGTGGTCTTCAACATGTCCTGTGGTCTTCAACATGTCCTGTGGTCTTCAACATGTCCTGTGGTCTTCAACATGTCCCGTGGTCTTCAACATGTCCCGTGGTCTTCAACATGTCCTGTGGTCTTCAACATGTCCTGTGGTCTTCAACATGTCCCGTGGTCTTCAACATGTCCCGTGGTCTTCAACATGTCCTGTGGTCTTCAACATGTCCTGTGGTCTTCAACATGTCCTGTGGTCTTCAACATGTCCCGTGGTCTTCAACATGTCCCGTGGTCTTCAACATGTCCCGTGGTCTTCAACATGTCCTGTGGTCTTCAACATGTCCTGTGGTCTTCAACATGTCCCGTGGTCTTCAACATGTCCCGTGGCCTTCAACATGTCCCGTGGTCTTCAACATGTCCCGTGGTCTTCAACATGTCCCGTGGTCTTCAACATGTCCCGTGGTCTTCAACATGTCCCGTGGTCTTCAACATGTCCTGTGGTCTTCAACATGTCTTGTGGTCTTCAACATGTCCTGACAGCC
Source organism: Entelurus aequoreus (assembly GCF_033978785.1). Lineage (NCBI taxonomy): Eukaryota > Metazoa > Chordata > Actinopteri > Syngnathiformes > Syngnathidae > Entelurus > Entelurus aequoreus. Next base: position 37,784,869 of record NC_084752.1, on the reverse strand, counting down.
GTCAATGGTGTGGTTCACCAGCTGGAGGTGGTGCGTAGAGGAGTACGCCTAGTCACCCTGATGGTGAGCAGTGATGGCTTCTACAAGAGCAGTCGTCTGTACGCCGCTCCTGACTCCTTCTTCTTCAAAGTGCACCTCCTGGTCCTGGACACCTTCCACTGCAGCAAGCCATGTCCTGACATCACACTCGGTCAGCACTTTTACTCACACTTATACTCCTTTTACTCACACTTATACTCCTTTTACTCACACTTATACTCCTTTTACTCACACTTATACTCCTTTTACTCACACTTATACTCCTTTTACTCACACTTATACTCCTTTTACTCACACTTATACTCCTTTTACTCACACTTATACTCCTTTTACTCACACTTTTACTCCTTTTATGACACTTGTACTCCACTTTTACTCCTTTTATCCACTTTTACGACACTTCTACTCCACTTTTACTCACACTTTTACTCCTTTTATGACACTTCTACTCCACTTTTACTCCTTTTATCCACTTCTACTCCTTTTATTACACTTCTACTCCACTTGTACCCCTTATATTCCACTTCTACTCCTTTTACTCACACTTATACTCCTTTTATTACACTTCTACTGCACTTTTGCTCCTTTTATCCACTTTTACTCCTTTTATGACACTTCTACTCCACTTTTACTCCTTTTATCCACTTCTACTCCACTTTTACTCACACTTTTACTCCTTTTATGACACTTCTACTCCACTTTTACTCCTTTTATCCACTTCTACTCCTTTTATTACACTTCTACTCCACTTGTACCCCTTATATTCCACTTCTACTCCTTTTATTCACACTTATACTCCTTTTATTACACTTCTACTGCACTTTTACTCCTATTATTACACTTTTACTCCTTTTATTCACACTTCTGCTCCTTTTAATTACACTTCTACTCCACTTTTATTCCCACTTCTACTCCTTTTATTCACACTTCTACTCCTTTTATGACACTTCTACTCCACTTTTACTCCTTTTATGACACTTCTACTCCACTTTTACTCCTTTTATCCACTTCTACTCCTTTTATTCACACTTCTACTCCTTTTATTACACTTCTACTCCACTTGTACCCCTTATATTCCACTTCTACTCCTTTTATTCACACTTATACTCTTTTTATTACACTTCTACTGCACTTTTACTCCTATTATTACACTTTTACTCCTTTTATTCACACTTCTGCTCCTTTTAATTACACTTCTACTCCACTTTTATTCCCACTTCTACTCCTTTTATTCACACTTCTACTCCTTTTATGACACTTCTACTCCACTTTTACTCCTTTTATGACACTTCTACTCCACTTTTACTCCTTTTATCCACTTCTACTCCTTTTATTCACACTTCTACTCCTTTTATTACACTTCTACTCCACTTGTACCCCTTATATTCCACTTCTACTCCTTTTATTCACACTTATACTCTTTTTATTACACTTCTACTGCACTTTTACTCCTATTATTACACTTTTACTCCTTTTATTCACACTTCTACTCCTTTTAATTACACTTCTACTCCACTTTTATTCCCACTTCTACTCCTTTTATGACACTTCTACTCCACTTTTACTCCTTTTATGACACTTCTACTCCCCTTTTACTCCTTTTATCCACTTCTACTCCTTTTATTCACACTTATACTCCTTTTATTACACTTCTACTGCACTTTTACTCCTATTATTACACTTTTACTCCTTTTATTCACACTTATACTCCTTTTATTACACTTCTACTCCACTTTTATTCCCACTTCTACTCCTTTTATTACACTTTTACTCCTGTTATTACACTTTTACTCCTGTTATTACACTTTTACTCCTGTTATTACACTTTTACTCCTGTTATTACACTTTTATTCCTTTTATTCCAACTTTTACTCCTTTTATCCACTTCTATTCCATTTATTACACTTCTACTCCTTTTATTCCAATTTTACTCCTTTTATTGGCTGTCCAAGGTGAGTGTGGTATGTGGATGTCATAATACAACAATACAATTGTTTTAAATCAGGGGTCACCAACCTTTTTGAAACCAAGGGCTACTTCTTGGGTACTGATTAATGCGAAGGGCTACCAGTTAGATACACACTTAAATAAATTGCCAGAAGTAGCCAATTTGCTCAATTTACCTTTAACTCTGTTATTATTAATAATTAATGATATTTATCTTTGTGGAAACACTGATCATCTTAATGATTTCTCACAATAAATATATATAGAAACAGATAAATATCAATATGCAACACTTTATTTTTATATTTTATTTAAGTGCACATTTTTCATATTGAACATTTTCAAATGATGACTTCTAAGACAGTCTTGTGAAATCACAATATCCCATTTTTAACTAGCTAGCCACTAACATTTTTTAACAAATCATGAATTACTTTGCACCATGTTTGTACAAATAATAACTCATGTAAAATACAAAAGTAAACTCTCAAATTTTTAAATCGTGTCACACTTTGAACTGGACACCAAATCTGTTATCTGTTTCTTTGTCAGTTAGTGGGAAGCCTGGCATTGCATGCTGTTAACTAGTGTGTTGTACTCTGGTGTGTAACTTGACACTGCAACTCTGAGTGAGTCTTGCAGATGTGCATCAGTGAGGCGTGTTCTGTGTTTGTTCTTGATGAAGTTCATGTCAGAAAAGGCTGATTCACAAAGATAAGATTTTTCCTCATTGTTTGCGGAACCTTCTAAATCTTTTGGACATATTTTCACAGCAATCTGGCCTCAAGCTTAATTATAATCAATGCAAAATGTTAAGGATCGGAAATCTAAAGGGAACGTCCTTTCGAATGGAATGCAAAGTGCCTGTTTTGTGGACAGATGGACCAGTTAACATACTTGGTGTTGTTGTCCCAGAGAATCTGGAAGATCTAGGCTCAGTAAATTATGATAATCGACTAAGAAAGCTGGACAAAATTATGCAATTATGGAAAGGGAAATCCCTAACCTTGTATGGTAAAATGTCTATTGCCAACTCGTTAATTATTCCTCAATTTATTTATTAGTTTTTGTCATTACCAGCTCCATCACAAAACTTTTTTAAGATTTATGAGCGGAGGGTCTTCGATTTTGTCTGGAACGGCAAACCAGAAAAGATTAAAAGAAATGTTTTGTACAAAGAGTATGAATATGGGGGCCTGAAACTTCTCAACCTTGAAGCTATGTGTCTGTCTTTAAAAGCATCAATTGTTCCAAAGATGTATTTAAACATTGAGTGGTACACAAATGTCCTTTTGGAAAAAAAACATGTACTGTATCAATAGAAATTGTATCCTTTTTTACAAGTGATCCCCTCCCAGAGAGTCTGCTGGGGAACATGGCGGGGTTCATAAAGGAAACAATCCACTCATAGTGGTGTTTTCAATTTTATGTGCCAGAAAAAAAGAGACGATATTTTGCAGCAGTTAATATGGATGAACTCTAATATTGTAATAGATGGAAAGCCTTTCTTTTGGAAAAATATGTTTGAAAGAGGAATCATTTTTGTCAATGATATTATCAATGAGAATGGTAAAATTATGAAGTATGATGAATTTAGAGCTACGTATGGTGATGCTTGCTCAAGATTTTCATTTTATCAACTAACTGGAGGAATTGGGAAAAGATGGAAACAAATAATTAATTATGGAACTACTAAATTATTAGTTTGTAAACCTCGAACAAGAAATTCTAGTTGGCAAAAAGGAACTAAAATAAATAGAAAAATATATAATTTTTATTTAATAAATAAATCTTTGAAGGCTGCCTCATACAACACAAATGGACAATGGGAGGACTTTTTTGACTGCCCGTTGCCATGGGATGCCATATTCAAACTAATCTATAAAACCACTATAGATGTGCAAAATCGTTATTTTCAAATTAAAATTATTTATAACTTCTTACCCACAGGGAAAATGTTAAAATTATGGAATATGACAGAGTCAGATGATTGCCGATTTTGTTGTCAGGAGCCTGAATCCACCCTGCATTTGTTTTGGTATTGTCATATTGTGTCTTTATTTTGGGTGGAAGTTGAAAAAATGTGTTTAAGGATTGGTTTGTTTATGAAGCTTAATGTGGTTTCTGTTATTTTAGGAGAGTTCATTGACTATCATGATTTAGTCAATTTAATTATAGTACTCGGTAAAATGTTTATTTTTAAGGCCAAAAACAGATATTCACTTAGTATTACTTTCTTTAAAACATTTATTCGGTATTTTCTAATTTTAGAAAGTTACATGGTTGAAAACGATAATGATGCCAAAAAACATTAAAAAAAAGATGAGAAGTCCTCAAAGGCTTATTTTGAAAGTATAATTATGTTTATAGATTATATGATATCTGTTGTTGTGTTCCCTAATTTGAGTGACCTGGACATAATCTGGACTGTACATAAATGCTTATTTTGAAAATGTAATTTTGTTTATAAATTATATGCAATCTGTTGTGTTCCCTAATTTTTTTCTGTGTACATGAATGAAGGTGTGTGTTGCTGAGTCCGACTTGGACATTATCTGGACTGGGCCTGGTTTAAAAAAAACCTTTAAACAAATCTAATTTCATTGACAACCTGGTCTGTTGAAGATAAGGCCCTTTTTAAAAAAATAAAATAAAATAAGATAAATAAATAAAAAACATTTTCTTGGATAAAAAAGAAAGTAAAACAATATAAAAATAATTACATAAAAAATAGTAATTAATTAAAATGTTAGTGGACCAGCAGCCTATACAATCATGTGTGCTTCAGGGACTGTGTCCCTTGCAGATGTGTTGTCTATGTTGTGGGAACCAGAATATTGGTAGCAGAAAGAAATAACCCCTTTTGTGTGAGTGGGTGTGGATGAGTGTGCATGGGGGAGGTTGTTTGGGTTGATGCACTGATTGAAAGTGTATCTTGTGTTTTTTCTATGTAGATTTAATTTAAAAAAAAAAAAAAAAAAAAATTTTTTTTTTTTTTTTTAATTTTTTTTTTTTTTTTTTTTTTTTTTTTTAGAACAGGCCCGCGGGCGACTCATCTGGTCCTTACGGGCGACCTGGTGCCCGCGGGCACCGCGTTGGTGACCCCTGTTTTAAATACAACAATTCATACATGTCAACAATACAATTGTTCCATGATGGACTTTGTAGTTGTTTCATGGGATTTGCGGCCTCATGTTTTGGACACTCGGGTGAAGAGAGGGGCGGAGCTTTCTAGCGATCACCACCTGGTGGTGAGTTGGCTGCGATGGTGGGGGGAGGATGCCGGACAGACCTGGCAGGCCCAAACACATTGTGAGGGTCTGCTGGGAACGTCTGGCAGTCTCCTGTCAGAGAGACTTTCAATTCCCACCTTCGGAAGAACTTTGAACATGTCACGAGGGAGGTGCTGGACATTGAGTCCGAGTGGACCATGTTCCGCGCCTCTATTGTCGAGGGAGGTGCTGGACATTGAGTCCGAGTGGACCATGTTCCGCGCCTCTATTGTCGAGGGAGGTGCTGGACATTGAGTCCGAGTGGACCATGTTCCACACCTCTATTGTCGAGGGAGGTGCTGGACATTGAGTCCGAGTGGACCATGTTCCGCGCCTCTATTGTCGAGGGAGGTGCTGGACATTGAGTCCCAGTGGACCATGTTCCGCGCCTCTATTGTCGAGGGAGGTGCTGGACATTGAGTCCGAGTGGACCATGTTCCGCGCCTCTATTGTCGAGGGAGGTGCTGGACATTGAGTCCGAGTGGACCATGTTCCGCGCCTCTATTGTCGAGGGAGGTGCTGGACATTGAGTCCGAGTGGACCATGTTCCGCGCCTCTATTGTCTAGGCGGCTGATTGGAGCTGTGGCCGCAAGGTGGTTGGTGCCTGTCGTGGCAGTAATCCTAGAACCCGTTGGTGGACACCGGCGGTGAGGGATGCCGTCAAGCTGAAGAAAGAGTCCTATCGGGTTATTTTGGCTAATAGGACTCCGGAGGCCTGCGATGAGGTGGCGACTTGTCCAGGGTGTACCCCGCCTTCCGCCCAATTGTAGCTGAGATAGGCTCCAGCACCCCCCGCGACCCCGACGGGAATAAGCGGTAGAAAATGGATGGATGGATGGACTCCGGAGGCAGCGGACAGGTACCGACAGGTCAAGCGGTGTGAGGCTTCAGCGGTCGCGGAGGCAAAAACTCGGACATGGGAGGAGTTCAGGGAGGCCATGGAAAACGACTTCCAGACGGCTTCGAAGCGATTCTGGACCACCACTCGCCGCCTCAAGAAGGGAAGGGGAAGCAGTGCACTGTCAACACCGTGTATGGTGAGGATGGTGTTCTGCTCACCTCGACTGCGGAGGTTGTGGATCGGTGGAGGGAATACTTCGAAGACCTCCTCAATCCCACCAACACGTCTTCCTATGAGGAAGCAGTGCCTGGAGAATCTGTGGTGGACTCTCCTATTTCTGGGGCTGAGGTTGCTGAGGTAGTTAAAGGCCCCGGGGGTGGATGAGAACCGCCCGGAGTTCCTTAAGGCTCTGGATGCTGTGGGGCTGTCTTGGTTGACAAGACATCGCGTGGATATCGGGGGCGGTACCTCTGGATTGGCAGACCGGGGTGGTGGTTCCTCTCTTTAAGAAGGGGAACCGGAGGGTTTGTTCCAACTATTGTGGGATCATACTCCTCAGCCTTCCCGGTAAGGTCTATTCAGGTGTACTGGAGAGGAGGCTGCGCCAGATAGCCGAACCTCGGATTCAGGAGGAACAGTGTGGTTTTCGTCCTGGTCGTGGAACTGTGGACCAGATCTACACTCTCGGCAGGGTCCTTGAGGGTGCATGGGAGTTTGCCCAACCAGTCTACATGAGCTTTGTGGACTTGGAGAAGGCATTCGACCGTGTCCCTCGGGAAGTCCTGTGGGGAGTGCTCAGAGAGTATGGGGTAACGGACTGTCTGATTGTGGCGGTCCGCTCCCTGTATGATCAGTGCCAGAGCTTGGTCCGCATTGCCGGCAGTAAGTCGGACACGTTTCCAGTGAGGGTTGGACTCCGCCAAGGCTGCCCTTTGTCACCCATTCTGTTCATACCTTTTATGGACAGAATTTCTAGGCGCAGTCAAGGCGTTGAGGGGATGTGGTTTGGTGTCTGCAGGATTAGGTCTCTGCTTTTTGCAGATGATTTGGTCCTGATGGCTTCATCTGGCCAGGATCTTCAGCTCTCGCTGGATCGCTTCACAGCTGAGTGTGAAGCGACTGGGATGGGAATCAGCACCTCCAAGTCTGAGTCCATGGTTCTCGCCAGGAAAAGGGTGGAGTGCCATCTCCGGGTTGAGGAGGAGACCCTGCCCCAAGTGGAGGAGTTCAAGTACCTCGGAGTCTTGTTCACGAGTGAGGGAAGAGTGGATGGTGAGATCGACAGGCGGATCGGTGCGGCGTCTTCAGTAATGCGGACGCTGTATCGATCCGTTGTGGTGAAGAAGGAGCTGAGCCGGAAGGCAAAGCCCTCAATTTAGCGGTCGATCTACGTTCCCATCCTCACCTATGGTCATGAGCTTTGGGTTATGACCGAAAGGACAAGATCACGGGTACAAGCGGCCCAAATGAGTTTCCTCCGCCGGGTGGCGGGTCTCTCCCTTAGAGATAGGGTGAGAAGCTCTGCCATCCGGGGGGAGCTCAAAGTAAAGCCACATGGAGAGGAGCCAGATGAGGTGGTTCTGGCATTCAGACATGTCAACAATACAATTGTTTTAAATACAACAATTCAGACATGTCAACAATACAATTGTTTTAAATACAACAATTCATACATGTCAACAATACAATTGTTTTAAATACAACAATTCAGACATGTCAACAATACAATTGTTTTAAATACAACAATTCAGACATGTAAACAATACAATTGTTTTAAATACAACAATTCATACATGTCAACAATACAATTGTTTTAAATACAACAATTCATACATGTCAACAATACAATTGTTTTAAATACAACAATTCAGACATGTCAACAATACAATTGTTTTAAATACAACAATTCATACATGTCAACAATACAATTGTTTTAAATACAACAATTCATACATGTCAACAATACAATTGTTTTAAATACAACAATTCATACATGTCATGACAACTTGTGTTACAAATGATAAATGGAGGGGAAGAGAAAGAAGAAGACTTTGGTAACCTTGTAGATTGTTATAGTACAAATATCACAGGGCATCCTGCAGCTAACTTCTTAATGGCTAGCGCCACATGCTAACATACTGTCAGAAAAAGTGGAATAAAAGAGTGTAGAGGTGGAATAAGTTGCAATGTTGACACAAAGCCTCTTTTTTCCCCATCAAAGTTGTATTTGTTCCAAATAAAAATAGAATGACATACTTTATTGATCCTGAGAGACATGAATTCAACCATCGAGGCTCCAATGAGCAAATATTCCACTTAATCAATCATCTAAGTCTTACTTTCAACACTTTTACAACTTAATCAATCATCTAAGTCTTACTTTCAACACTTTTACAACTTAATCAATCATCTAAGTCTTACTTTCAACACTTTTACAACTTAATCAATCATCTAAGTCTTACTTTCAACACTTTTACAACTTAATCAATCATCTAAGTCTTACTTTCAACACTTTTACATCTTAATCAATCATCTAAGTCTTACTTTCAACACTTTTACAACTTAATCAATCATCTAAGTCTTACTTTCAACACTTTTACAACTTAATCAATCATCTAAGTCTTACTTTCAACACTTTTACAACTTAATCAATCATCTAAGTCTTACTTTCAACACTTTTACAACTTAATCAATCATCTAAGTCTTACTTTCAACACTTTTACATTCATATGTTCTTTGGAAAAGATTCAAGTGTAAACGGTGAGTATTTGTTCCTGTCCAAATGGAAAGAAGGAATGCTTATAGTACAACAAAGAGTCATTTATTGACAGACTTTGGGGTCCTCCAGTTTGACATGTAGGGATTTCTTTGTGAAAGAAGACTTGTTTAGAAAAGTGTTATGACCGAGACTAAAGGTGAGACTCGAGAGGTAAAAATATATCTTTTGAAAATGAAAATAGCAAAATGGCCCCTGCATGCTTGAATTGTGGCCCTCAGTGTAGAAGTGTGGAGCGCCATAGCATCAGCTGGTTGTCCCTCACTGCTCCCCTCACTTCCCCAGGCAGCAGATACATTGCAATGGGACAAATCTACCACCGGAGGCGCCATCTTCCTGCCGACCTCCTGACCCTGCTGGGCGGCAGGCTGAAGGCGGGCGACGGCATCCTGAGGAGCAACAACTACGTCAGGAGGTTCAACAAACGCAAGCACCAGAAGGTGGTGGAGGCCACGCGCACCCGCTGTCGGTGAAGTCACCGTGTCAGCGCCCCCTGCTGGTGTGGCCACAAAGAACTGAACCATGGATGGACTTCTCTCTTTGATTCATGGCCACAAAGAACTGAACCATGGATGGACTTCCCTCCTTGCTTCATGGCCACAAAGAACTGAACCATGGATGGACTTCTCTTCTTGCTTCATGGCCACAAAGAACTGAACCATGGATGGACTTCTCTTCTTGATTCACGGCCACAAAGAACTGAACCATGGATGGACTTCTCTTCTTGATTCATGGCCACAAAGAACTGAACCATGGATGGACTTCCCTCCTTGCTTCAAGGCCACAAAGAACTGAACCATGGATGGACTTCTCTCCTTGCTTCATGGCCACAAAGAACTGAACCATGGATGGACTTCTCTCCTTGATTCATGGCCACAAAGAACTGAACCATGGATGGACTTCTCTCCTTGATTCATGGCCACAAAGAACTGAACCATGGATGGACTTCCCTCCTTGCTTCAAGGCCACAAAGAACTGAACCATGGATGGACTTCTCTCCTTGCTTCATGGCCACAAAGAACTGAACCATGGATGGACTTCTCTCTTTGATTAATGGCCACAAAGAACTGAACCATGGATGGACTTCCCTCCTTGCTTCATGGCCACAAAGAACTGAACCATGGATGGACTTCTCTTCTTGATTCATGGCCACAAAGAATTTAACCATGGATGGACTTCTCTCCTTGCTTCATGGCCACAAAGAACTGAACCATGGATGGACTTCTCTCTTTGATTCATGGCCACAAAGAACTGAACCATGGATGGACTTCTCTTCTTGATTCATGGCCACAAAGAACTTAACCATGGATGGACTTCTCTCCTTGCTTCATGGCCACAAAGAACTGAACCATGGATGGACTTCTCACCTTGATTCATGGCCACAAAGAACTGATCTCTTCTTGATTCATGGCCACAAAGAACTGAACCATGGATGGACTTCTCTTCTTGATTCATGGCCACAAAGAACTGAACCATGGATGGACTTCTCTCCTTGCTTCATGGCCACAAAGAACTGAACCATGGATGGACTTCCCTCCTTGCTTCATGGCCACAAAGAACTGAACCATGGATGGACTTCTCTCCTTGATTCATGGCCACAAAGAACTGAACCATGGATGGAATTCCCTCCTTGCTTCATGGCCACAAAGAACTGAACCATGGATGGACTTCTCTCCTTGCTTCATGGCCACAAAGAACTGAACCATGGATGGACTTCTCTTCTTGATTCATGGCCACAAAAAACTGAACCATGGATGGACTTCTCTTCTTGATTCATGGCCACAAAGAACTGAACCATGGATGGACTTCTCTTAATTCATGGCCACAAAGAACTGAACCATGGATGGACTTCTCTTCTTGCTTCATGGCCACAAAGAACTGAACCATGGATGGACTTCTCTTCTTGATTCATGGCCACAAAGAACTGAACCATGGATGGACTTCTCTCCTTGCTTCATGGCCACAAAGAACTGAACCATGGATGGACTTCTCTCCTTGATTCATGGCCACAAAGTACTGATCTCTTCTTGATTCATGGCCACAAAGAACTGAACCATGGATGGACTTCTCTCCTTGCTTCATGGCCACAAAGAACTGAACCATGGATGGACTTCCCTCCTTGCTTCATGGCCACAAAGAACTGAACCATGGATGGACTTCTCTCCTTGATTCATGGCCACAAAGAACTGAACCATGGATGGAATTCCCTCCTTGCTTCATGGCCACAAAGAACTGAACCATGGATGGACTTCTCTCCTTGATTCATGGCCACAAAGAACTGAACCATGGATGGAATTCCCTCCTTGCTTCATGGCCACAAAGAACTGAACCATGGATGGACTTCTCTCCTTGATTCATGGCCTCAAAGAACTGAACCATGGATGGAATTCCCTCCTTGCTTCATGGCCACAAAGAACTGAACCATGGATGGACTTCTCTTCTTGATTCATGGCCACAAAGAACTGAACCATGGATGGACTTCTCTTCTTGATTCATGGCCACAAAGAACTGAACCATGGATGGACTTCTCCTCTTAATTCATGGCCACAAAGAACTGAACCATGGATGGACTTCTCTTCTTGATTCATGGCCACAAAGAACTGAACCATGGATGGACTTCTCTCCTTGCTTCATGGCCACAAAGAACTGAACCATGGATGGACTTCTCTTCTTGATTCATGGCCACAAAGAACTGAACCATGGATGGACTTCTCTTCTTGATTCATGGCCACAAAGAACTGAACCATGGATGGACTTCTCCTCTTAATTCATGGCCACAAAGAACTGAACCATGGATGGACTTCTCTTCTTGATTCATGGCCACAAAGAACTGAACCATGGATGGACTTCTCTCCTTGCTTCATGGCCACAAAGAACTGAACCATGGATGGACTTCTCTCCTTGCTTCATGGCCACAAAGAACTGAACCATGGATGGACTTATCTCCTTGCTTCATGGTCACAAAGAACTGAACCATGGATGGACTTCTCTCCTTGCTTCATGGCCACAAAGAACTGAACCATGGATGGACTTCTCTCCTTGCTTCATTCTCTCCACACTTACCCATGTTTGACACATTCTCTCCACACTTACCCACCTTTGACACATTCTCTCCACACTTACCCATGTTTGACACATTATCTCCACACTTACCCATGTTTGACACATTCTCTCCACACTTACCCATGTTTGACACATTCTCTCCACACTTACCCATGTTTGACACATTCTCTCCACTTACCCATGTTTGACACATTCTCTCCACACTTACCCACCTTTGACACATTCTCTCCACACTTACCCATGTTTGACACATTCTCTCCACACTTACCCATGTTTGACACATTCTCTCCACACTTACCCATGTTTGACACATTCTCTCCACACTTACCCACCTTTGACACATTCTCTCCACACTTACCCACCTTTGACACATTCTCTCCACACTTACCCATGTTTGACACATTCTCTCCACTTAACCATGTTTGATACATTCTCTCCACACTTACCCATGTTTGACACATTCTCTCCACACTTACCCATGTTTGACACATTCTCTCCACACTTACCCATGTTTGACACATTCTCTCCACACTTACCCATGTTTGACACATTCTCTCCACACTTACCCACATTTGACACATTCTCTCCACACTTACCTATGTTTGACACATTCTCTCCACACTTACCCATGTTTGACACATTCTCTCTACACTTACCCATGTTTGACACATTCCCTCCACACTTACCCATGTTTGACACATTCTCTCCACACTTACCCACCTTTGACACATTCTCTCCACACTTACCCACGTTTGACACATTCTCTCCACACTTACCCATGTTTGACACATTCTCTGCACACTTACCCATGTTTGACACATTATCTCCACACTTACCCATGTTTGACACATTCTCTCCACACTTACCCACCTTTGACACATTCTCTCCACACTTACCCATGTTTGACACATTATCTCCACACTTACCCATGTTTGACACATTCTCTCCACACTTACCCACCTTTGACACATTCTCTCCACACTTACCCACGTTTGACACATTCCCTCCACACTTACCCATGTTTGACACATTCTCTCCACACTTACCCACCTTTGACACATTCTCTCCACACTTACCCACGTTTGACACATTCTCTCCACACTTACCCATGTTTGACACATTCTCTGCACACTTACCCATGTTTGACACATTATCTCCACACTTACCCATGTTTGACACATTCTCTCCACACTTACCCACCTTTGACACATTCTCTCCACACTTACCCATGTTTGACACATTCTCTCCACACTTACCCACCTTTGACACATTCTCTCCACACTTACCCATGTTTGACACATTCTCTCCACACTTACCCACCTTTGACACATTCTCTCCACACTTACCCACCTTTGACACATTCTCTCCACACTTACCCATGTTTGACACATTCTCTCCACTTAACCATGTTTGATACATTCTCTCCACACTTACCCATGTTTGACACATTCTCTCCACACTTACCCATGTTTGACACATTCTCTCCACACTTACCCATGTTTGACACATTCTCTCCACACTTACCCATGTTTGACACATTCTCTCCACACTTACCCACATTTGACACATTCTCTCCACACTTACCTATGTTTGACACATTCTCTCCACACTTACCCATGTTTGACACATTCTCTCTACACTTACCCATGTTTGACACATTCCCTCCACACTTACCCATGTTTGACACATTCTCTCCACACTTACCCACCTTTGACACATTCTCTCCACACTTACCCACGTTTGACACATTCTCTCCACACTTACCCATGTTTGACACATTCTCTGCACACTTACCCATGTTTGACACATTCTCTCCACACTTACCCATTTTTGACACATTCTCTCCACACTTACCCATGTTTGACACATTCTCTCCACACTTACCCACCTTTGACACATTCTCTCCACACTTACCCATGTTTGACACATTCTCTCCACACTTACCCTCCTTTGACACATTCTCTCCACACTTACCCATGTTTGACACATTCTCCTTGCTTCATGGCCACAAAGAACTGAACCATGGATGGACTTCTCTCCTTGCTTCATTCTCTCCACACTTACCCATGTTTGACACATTCTCTCCACACTTACCCACCTTTGACACATTCTCTCCACACTTACCCATGTTTGACACATTCTCTGCACACTTACCCATGTTTGACACATTCTCTCCACACTTACCCATTTTTGACACATTCTCTCCACACTTACCCATGTTTGACACATTCTCTCCACACTTACCCACCTTTGACACATTCTCTCCACACTTACCCATGTTTGACACATTCTCTCCACACTTACCCTCCTTTGACACATTCTCTCCACACTTACCCATGTTTGACACATTCTCCTTGCTTCATGGTCACAAAGAACTGAACCATGGATGGACTTCTCTCCTTGCTTCATGGCCACAAAGAACTGAACCATGGATGGACTTCTCTCCTTGCTTCATTCTCTCCACACTTACCCATGTTTGACACATTCTCTCCACACTTACCCACCTTTGACACATTCTCTCCACACTTACCCATGTTTGACACATTATCTCCACACTTACCCATGTTTGACACATTCTCTCCACACTTACCCA
>NC_084752.1:37740337-37765337 GCF_033978785.1 Entelurus aequoreus | reverse complement strand
ACTACGGCTCAATAATCCAGGGGTGTCCAGACTACGGCTCAATAATCCAGGGGTGTCCAGACTACGGCTCAATAATCCAGGGGTGTCCAGACTACGGCTCAATAATCCAGGGGTGTCCAGACTACGGCTCAATAATCCAGGGGTGTCCAGACTACGGCTCAATAATCCAGGGGTGTCCAGACTATGGCTCAATAATCCAGGGGTGTCCAGACTACGGCTCAATAATCCAGGGGTGTCCAGACTAGGGCTCAATAATCCAGGGGTGTCCAGACTAGGGCTCAATAATCCAGGGGTGTCCAGACTAGGGCTCAATAATCCAGGGGTGTCCAGACTCCGGCTCGCCAGCCACTTCATTTAATAAGGAATGTAATAACCCCCCCAACTTCATCTAAAGTATCATTGACAATATCATTGCTGCCATTTTCTTGTCATTCACTTTAATAACCATGAATTGCACTTATACAATCACAGCATTTACAGTATATATAAATGCTTATATACAGTTACTTTACATGGAGTGGGCTTTCGGCCAATTACTTTTAGCCCAATGTGGCCCCCAAGACACCCCTGCGATGATGTAATGAGCGTAAATGCTGTAATTATATCTGGAATGTTTATTTACTGAAAGCACAGAGAGGAGAGGACAGAGCAGTAATTGGAAACAGGCAATAATTACACAGCAGTTATTTTCTTTTCATTTGAAAACTCACAGACATAACAAGCTCATTTTTAACTTGATAATAATTTGGGTGCCTGACAAGACCCACACGGACATGTTCGAGCAAGTCTTTCCCACAACACATAGCCAATAATGCAGCTACTGCCATCTTGTGGTGCTTATCAGGAGGTTGCTTACAGCCACAGCTATTATTGTCAAGCCTGTTGGAGCAACTATAGGAGACTCTGTGGTGAACCTCCTGCTGTGCATCCATCTAAGCACATGGCACAATGTGGGCGTGGCAAACAAGTGACGTCATGCATTGTAAGCGGGACCAATGTGACACGGGTGTGACAGGAAGAAATGCTCTGACTCGCTTGGGGAGAATTGGTGTTGGCCCCACCTGCTGGTTTGCAAGTACACATTTTCAAACCCTATCTTTATAATGACCTGTTTTCTTACTTTTTCACGGATTAAAATCATCTTACCGTAAAGGGGAACTGTACTTTTTGGGGGAATCGTTCACAATCATTATGAAAGACATGATGATGGAGGGATTTTCTTTATGCATTCTAACTTGTAAATAAATGCAATCAAAAGTCTTCTTACAACGGAGCTTATGGAAGTCGCTCTATTCTGCCTATAAAGACCTTAAAAAACACCTCGTTTAATACACACCAGGTTTTATATACGCACTGTAAGTAATGTAGTAACATTTACTATAACATGTAATATATACATGATGTAAGTATATATGTCATGTAGTAACATTCATAATAACATGTAATATATACATGATGTAAGTATATATGTCATGTAGTAACATTCATAACAACATGTAATATATACATGATGTAAGTATATATGTCATGTAGTAACATTCATAATAACATGTAATATATACATGATGTAAGTATATATGTCATGTAGCAACATTCATAACAACATGTAATATATACATGATGTAAGTATATATGTCATGTAGTAACATTCATAATAACATGTAATATATACATGATGTAAGTATATATGTCATGTAGTAACATTCATAATAACATGTAATATATACATGATGTAAGTATATATGTCATGTAGTAACATTTACTATAACATGTAATATATACATGATGTAAGTATATATGTCATGTAGTAACATTCATAACAACATGTAATATATACATGATGTAAGTATATATGTCATGTAGTAACATTCATAATAACATGTAATATATACATGATGTAAGTATATATGTCATGTAGTAACATTTACTATAACATGTAATATATACATGATGTAAGTATATATGTCATGTAGTAACATTCATAATAACATGTCATATATACATGATGTAAGTATATATGTCATGTAGTAACATTCATAATAACATGTAATATATACATGATGCAAGTATATATGTCATGTAGTAACATTCATAATAACATGTAATATATACATGATGTAAGTATATATGTCATGTAGTAACATTCATAATAACATGTCATATATACATGATGTAAGTATATATGTCATGTAGTAACATTCATAATAACATGTAATATATACATGATGTAAGTATATATGTCATGTAGTAACATTCCTAATAACATGTAATATATACATGATGTAAGTATATATGTCATGTAGTAACATTCATAATAACATGTAATATATACATGATGTAAGTATATATGTCATGTAGTAACATTCATAATAACATGTAATATATACATGATGTAAGTATATATGTCATGTAGTAACATTCATAATAACATGTAATATATACATGATGTAAGTATATATGTCATGTAGTAACATTCATAATAACATGTAATATATACATGATGTAAGTATATATGTCATGTAGTAACATTTACTATAACATGTAATATATACATGATGTAAGTATATATGTCATGTAGTAACATTCATAATAACATGTCATATATACATGATGTAAGTATATATGTCATGTAGTAACATTCATAATAACATGTAATATATACATGATGTAAGTATATATGTCATGTAGTAACATTCATAATAACATGTAATATATACATGATGTAAGTATATATGTGATGTAGTAACATTCATAATAACATGTAATATATACATGATGTAAGTATATATGTCATGTAGTAACATTCATAATAACATGTAATATATACATGATGTAAGTATATATGTCATGTAGTAACATTCCTAATAACATGTAATATATACATGATGTAAGTATATATGTCATGTAGTAACATTCATAATAACATGTCATATATACATGATGTAAGTATATATGTCATGTAGTAACATTCATAATAACATGTAATATATACATGATGTAAGTATATATGTCATGTAGTAACATTCATAATAACATGTAATATATACATGATGTAAGTATATATGTCATGTAGTAACATTCATAATAACATGTAATATATACATGATGTAAGTATATATGTCATGTAGTAACATTTACTATAACATGTAATATATACATGATGTAAGTATATATGTCATGTAGTAACATTCATAATAACATGTCATATATACATGATGTAAGTATATATGTCATGTAGTAACATTCATAATAACATGTAATATATACATGATGTAAGTATATATGTCATGTAGTAACATTCATAATAACATGTAATATATACATGATGTAAGTATATATGTGATGTAGTAACATTCATAATAACATGTAATATATACATGATGTAAGTATATATGTCATGTAGTAACATTCATAATAACATGTAATATATACATGATGTAAGTATATATGTCATGTAGTAACATTCATAATAACATGTCATATATACATGATGTAAGTATATATGTCATGTAGTAACATTCATAATAACATGTAATATATACATGATGTAAGTATATATGTCATGTAGTAACATTCATAATAACATGTAATATATACATGATGTAAGTATATATGTCATGTAGTAACATTCATAATAACATGTAATATATACATGATGTAAGTATATATGTCATGTAGTAACATTCATAATAACATGTAATATCTACACACTGTAAGTATGTATTTAATGTAGTAACATTTATTATAACATGTAATATTTACATATTTTCATCATTTTAAGCATACATGGCACATTCACTTCAAAAACACATCAAAACATCTTCATCACAGATTATTACTCGCTGCAGACTTCATGAGCGCCAACAAACATAATAAAACATCACTTACTGTACAATGTCTGCTGTCATTATGATGCAGACTGCTGTGTGTGTGTGACAAAGTGTCTTTCTTGACATTTCTGTGTATAAATTGGCTGTCAAAGTGTACCAACTTGTTGGAATACGTCCTCAGCATTCTTCTGTCCAGGTGAGAGTTATGATTCATGTTCTACAATAAACTTCCAAAGAAGCAGCAGACCACTCAATCATGTAAACATAGGAACACACGCTAGCGATCACGTCGCCGCTATACATAGTTTGTCTGCGTTAGCACTTATAATAACAATATGACTAATACTTGTTCATATTTATAATAACAATATGACTAATACTTGTTCATATTTATAATAACAATATGACTAATACTTGTTCATATTTATAATAACAATATGACTAATACTTGTTCATATTTATAATAACACTATCACTAATACTTGTTAATATTTATAATAACAATATGACTAATACTTGTTCATATTTATAATAACAATATGACTAATACTTGTTCATATTTATAATAACAATATGACTAATACTTGTTCATATTTATAATAACAATATGACTAATACTTGTTCATATTTATAATAACAATATGACTAATACTTGTTCATATTTATAATAACAATATGACTAATACTTGTTCATATTTATAATAACAATATCACTAATACTTGTTCATATTTATAATAACAATATCACTAATACTTGTTAATATTTATAATAACAATATCACTAACTTGTTCATATTTATAATAACAATATGACTAATACTTGTTCATATTTATAATAACAATATGACTAATACTTGTTCATATTTATAATAACAATATGACTAATACTTGTTCATATTTATAATAACAATATGACTAATACTTGTTCATATTTATAATAACAATATCACTAATACTTGTTCATATTTATAATAACAATATCACTAATACTTGTTAATATTTATAATAACAATATCACTAACTTGTTCATATTTATAATAACAATATGACTAATACTTGTTCATATTTATAATAACAATATGACTAATACTTGTTCATATTTATAATAACAATATGACTAATACTTGTTCATATTTATAATAACAATATGACTAATACTTGTTCATATTTATAATAACAATATGACTAATACTTGTTCATATTCAAGTCACCAAATGTAAATGGAGTTTTTGGCACTTTCTGGATGGTTATTTATAGAGTTTTATGGGAGGAATAGAGGCCCTCCTATTGGCTCCGTTGTAAAGATATAGGAGTTACAATGTAGTATACAAAGGAGTTACAATGTAGTATACAAAGGAGTTACAATGTAGTATACAAAGGAGTTACAATGTAGTATACAAAGGAGTTACAATGTAGTATACAAAGAAATGCGTCCGTCGTCATGTCTTTCATAAAGATTGTGAAACATACGAAAATCCCCCCGAAAAGTGCAGTTCCCCTTCAAATTTAGAGATGGCTATTGTTTACATTTCAACCGATACGGCTGCCAATTGGGTTGGGTTGACACCATCTTATTGTGTCATTATTCAAAAATGATTGCAGGTTGTTTAGAAGGTCAACAGTCTTCTTACCTGCTGGCTTTGAAGCCTTTGAGCTTCTGGACAAAGAAACTCTCCAGAACCTCGGCACACTGGTAGAAGGGCGAGTCGCTGGGGTTGTAGTAGCGGCAGTTGTCGAAGATTTTGGTCATGTCTGCTACAAACTCTGTTAGCCTCACGTAGCCACGCTTCTGCAACCTCTCCTCCATGCTGGACAGGTCTGAGGTGACACAGGTGGGATGGTGAACAATGCTACTAGTTTATTAAACACTTCTGCAACCTCTCCTCCATGGTGGACAGGTCTGAGGTGACACACAGGTGGGATGGTGAACAATGCTACTAGTTTATTAAACACTTCTGCAACCTCTCCTCCATGCTGGACAGGTCTGAGGTGACACACAGGTGGGATGGTGAACAATGCTACTAGTTTATTAAACACTTCTGCAACCTCTCCTCCATGCTGGACAGGTCTGAGGTGACACACAGGTGGGATGGTGAACAATGCTACTAGTTTATTAAACACTTCTGCAACCTCTCCTCCATGCTGGACAGGTCTGAGGTGACACAGGTGGGATGGTGAACAATGCTACTAGTTTATTAAACACTTCTGCAACCTCTCCTCCATGCTGGACAGGTCTGAGGTGACACAGGTGGGATGGTGAACAATGCTACTAGTTTATTAAACACTTCCTTGTGGTCCACGTCAGGGATTCTTAACCTTTTGGACCACTGAAATATTAACACTCAATTAGTAATCTTACTCTTGATTTGAATCCTATCCAATAATCATAGCTAAACTACTTACAGTTGAACAAGATCAGACTTGTCAAATGACAGAAAACCAAGGCTTAGGTCAGGCTGATTACAGACTTAAAGGCCTACTGAAATGAATTTTTTTTATTTAAACGGGGATAGCAGATCTATTCTATGTGTCATACTTGATCATTTCGCGATATTGCCATATTTTTGCTGAAAGGATTTAGTATAGAACATCGACGATAAAGATCGCAACTTTTGGTATCTGATAAAAAAAGGCTTGCCCCTACCGGAAGTAGCGTGACGTAGTCAGTTGAACATATACGCAAAGTTCCCTATTGTTTACAATGATGGCCGCATGAAGTGAGAGAGATTCGGACCGAGAAAGCGACAATTTCCCCATTAATTTGAGCGAGGATGAAAGATTTGTGGATGAGGAAAGTGCAAGTGAAGGACTAGAGGGCAGTGGAAGCGATTCAGATAGGGAAGATGCTGTGAGAGCCGGGGGTGACCTGATATTCAGCTGGGAATGACTACAACAGTAAATAAACACAAGACATATATATACTCTATTAGCCACAACACAACCAGGTTTATATTTAATATGCCACAAATTAATCCTGCATAAAAACACCTGCGTCTTTGTTATGCTAGCTCCTCTGCTAGCTCCTAGCTCCATAGAACACGCCAATACAATTCAAACACCTGATCAACACACACAATCACTCAGCCCAAAAGACCGTTCACCTAACCCAAGGTTCATAAAGCTTATATATTTTAAAAAAGTTACGTACATACGCAAAAAAAAGCCAAAGCTGCATACTCACAGTAGCACGTCTGCGTCTTTGTCATCCAAATCAAAGTAATCCTGGTAAGAGTCTGTGTTGTCCCAGTTCTCTACAGGCGTCTGTGTATCCAAGTCAAAAGTCCTCCTGGTTAGAGTCTCTGTTATCCGAGTTCTTCCATCTTGACTGCATCTTTCGGGAATGTAAACAAAGAAGCGCCGGCTGTGTACTGTTGTGGCTGACTACGTTCGAAAAATACGTCCATTTCGCACCGACAACTTTCTTCTTTGCTTGCTCGGCTTCCTTCTCCATAATTCAATGAACATGATTGCAACAGATTCACCAACACAGATGTCCAGAATACTGTGGAATTATGAAATGAAAACAGAGCTTTTTCGTATTGGCTTCAATGTGGAAGGCATACCCGTGTTCCCCGGTCTACGTCACACGCATACGTCATCCTCAGAGGCGTTTCGAACCGGAAGTTTAGCTGCAAATTTAAAATGTCACTTTATAAGTTAACCCGGCCGTATTGGCATGTGTTATAATGTTAAGATTTCATCATTGATATATAAACTATCAGACTGCGTGGTCGCTAGTAGTGGCTTTCAGTAGGCCTTTAAATATTACACAAAAGAAGGAACGGATGACAAATAAATTGACATGCAATTACACAGTGCTAGAAATAAATTATATATATTTCTTAAATAAACTTAAAGTATACAGCTTCACCACTTTAGTCATCATTTTTGCGATTAAGAAACTTCTCATTGACTTTAAAGTGTATTACAGCTGAGGAACAGGTATTGTGATGGTTAAGAAACACTGGTCTAGATCAGTGGTCCCCAACCACCGGGCCGCGGCCTGGACCGATTGGTACCGGGCCGCGCAAGAAATTATTATTATTATTTTTTTTTTTAATTAAATCAACATAAAAAACACAATATATACATGATATATCAATATAGATCAATACAGTCTGCAGGGATACAGTCCGTAAGCACACATGATTGTATTTCTTTATAAAAAAAAAAAAAACCCCAAAACATTCCAGGTGAAACTCAAAAAAAGTGAATATCTTGCAAATGTTGCTTTATTCCAGTAATTGGATTTACAAAGTAATAATAATAAAAATAATAATAGATTTTATTTGTAAAAAGCACTTTATGTTGAGCAAACAACCTCAAAGTACCACAGTGTAAAAAAAAAAATTGTAATAATAATAATAAAAGATAATAAAAATATAAAAAAAGTAACATATGATAGGCTCATAACATGCCACTCCAAATATGTGAAGCCTTCTTTTCATATCATTTGGATTATTTAAAATTCACAGCTTATAAAAACCTTGAATTGAAAATCTGAGAAAATGTTTTCAGAAAGTGTAAGCAGAAGCTTGTGGATGGCTACCAAAAGTGGTCAAGTGGTCAAGCAGAAGCTTGTGGATGGCTACCAAAAGTGGTCAAGTGGTCAAGCAGAAGCTTGTGGATGGCTACCAAAAGTGGTCAAGTGGTCAAGCAGAAGCTTGTGGATGGCTACCAAAAGTGGTCAAGTGGTCAAGCAGAAGCTTGTGGATGGCTACCAAAAGTGGTCAAGTGGTCAAGCAGAAGCTTGTGGATGGCTACCAAAAGTGGTCAAGTGGTCAAGCAGAAGCTTGTGGATGGCTACCAAAAGTGGTCAAGTGGTCAAGCAGAAGCTTGTGGATGGCTACCAAAAGTGGTCAAGTGGTCAAGCAGAAGCTTGTGGATGGCTACCAAAAGTGGTCAAGTGGTCAAGCAGAAGCTTGTGGATGGCTACCAAAAGTGGTCAAGTGGTCAAGCAGAAGCTTGTGGATGGCTACCAAAAGTGGTCAAGTGGTCAAGCAGAAGCTTGTGGATGGCTACCAAAAGTGGTCAAGTGGTCAAGCAGAAGCTTGTGGATGGCTACCAAAAGTGGTCAAGTGGTCAAGCAGAAGCTTGTGGATGGCTACCAAAAGTGGTCAAGTGGTCAAGCAGAAGCTTGTGGATGGCTACCAAAAGTGGTCAAGTGGTCAAGCAGAAGCTTGTGGATGGCTACCAAAAGTGGTCAAGTGGTCAAGCAGAAGCTTGTGGATGGCTACCAAAAGTGGTCAAGTGGTCAAGCAGAAGCTTGTGGATGGCTACCAAAAGTGGTCAAGTGGTCAAGCAGAAGCTTGTGGATGGCTACCAAAAGTGGTCAAGTGGTCAAGCAGAAGCTTGTGGATGGCTACCAAAAGTGGTCAAGTGGTCAAGCAGAAGCTTGTGGATGGCTACCAAAAGTGGTCAAGTGGTCAAGCAGAAGCTTGTGGATGGCTACCAAAAGTGGTCAAGTGGTCAAGCAGAAGCTTGTGGATGGCTACCAAAAGTGGTCAAGTGGTCAAGCAGAAGCTTGTGGATGGCTACCAAAAGTGGTCAAGTGGTCAAGCAGAAGCTTGTGGATGGCTACCAAAAGTGGTCAAGTGGTCAAGCAGAAGCTTGTGGATGGCTACCAAAAGTGGTCAAGTGGTCAAGCAGAAGCTTGTGGATGGCTACCAAAAGTGGTCAAGTGGTCAAGCAGAAGCTTGTGGATGGCTACCAAAAGTGGTCAAGTGGTCAAGCAGAAGCTTGTGGATGGCTACCAAAAGTGGTCAAGTGGTCAAGCAGAAGCTTGTGGATGGCTACCAAAAGTGGTCAAGTGGTCAAGCAGAAGCTTGTGGATGGCTACCAAAAGTGGTCAAGTGGTCAAGCAGAAGCTTGTGGATGGCTACCAAAAGTGGTCAAGTGGTCAAGCAGAAGCTTGTGGATGGCTACCAAAAGTGGTCAAGTGGTCAAGCAGAAGCTTGTGGATGGCTACCAAAAGTGGTCAAGTGGTCAAGCAGAAGCTTGTGGATGGCTACCAAAAGTGGTCAAGTGGTCAAGCAGAAGCTTGTGGATGGCTACCAAAAGTGGTCAAGTGGTCAAGCAGAAGCTTGTGGATGGCTACCAAAAGTGGTCAAGTGGTCAAGCAGAAGCTTGTGGATGGCTACCAAAAGTGGTCAAGTGGTCAAGCAGAAGCTTGTGGATGGCTACCAAAAGTGGTCAAGTGGTCAAGCAGAAGCTTGTGGATGGCTACCAAAAGTGGTCAAGTGGTCAAGCAGAAGCTTGTGGATGGCTACCAAAAGTGGTCAAGTGGTCAAGCAGAAGCTTGTGGATGGCTACCAAAAGTGGTCAAGTGGTCAAGCAGAAGCTTGTGGATGGCTACCAAAAGTGGTCAAGTGGTCAAGCAGAAGCTTGTGGATGGCTACCAAAAGTGGTCAAGTGGTCAAGCAGAAGCTTGTGGATGGCTACCAAAAGTGGTCAAGTGGTCAAGCAGAAGCTTGTGGATGGCTACCAAAAGTGGTCAAGTGGTCAAGCAGAAGCTTGTGGATGGCTACCAAAAGTGGTCAAGTGGTCAAGCAGAAGCTTGTGGATGGCTACCAAAAGTGGTCAAGTGGTCAAGCAGAAGCTTGTGGATGGCTACCAAAAGTGGTCAAGTGGTCAAGCAGAAGCTTGTGGATGGCTACCAAAAGTGGTCAAGTGGTCAAGCAGAAGCTTGTGGATGGCTACCAAAAGTGGTCAAGTGGTCAAGCAGAAGCTTGTGGATGGCTACCAAAAGTGGTCAAGTGGTCAAGCAGAAGCTTGTGGATGGCTACCAAAAGTGGTCAAGTGGTCAAGCAGAAGCTTGTGGATGGCTACCAAAAGTGGTCAAGTGGTCAAGCAGAAGCTTGTGGATGGCTACCAAAAGTGGTCAAGTGGTCAAGCAGAAGCTTGTGGATGGCTACCAAAAGTGGTCAAGTGGTCAAGCAGAAGCTTGTGGATGGCTACCAAAAGTGGTCAAGTGGTCAAGCAGAAGCTTGTGGATGGCTACCAAAAGTGGTCAAGTGGTCAAGCAGAAGCTTGTGGATGGCTACCAAAAGTGGTCAAGTGGTCAAGCAGAAGCTTGTGGATGGCTACCAAAAGTGGTCAAGTGGTCAAGCAGAAGCTTGTGGATGGCTACCAAAAGTGGTCAAGTGGTCAAGCAGAAGCTTGTGGATGGCTACCAAAAGTGGTCAAGTGGTCAAGCAGAAGCTTGTGGATGGCTACCAAAAGTGGTCAAGTGGTCAAGCAGAAGCTTGTGGATGGCTACCAAAAGTGGTCAAGTGGTCAAGCAGAAGCTTGTGGATGGCTACCAAAAGTGGTCAAGTGGTCAAGCAGAAGCTTGTGGATGGCTACCAAAAGTGGTCAAGTGGTCAAGCAGAAGCTTGTGGATGGCTACCAAAAGTGGTCAAGTGGTCAAGCAGAAGCTTGTGGATGGCTACCAAAAGTGGTCAAGTGGTCAAGCAGAAGCTTGTGGATGGCTACCAAAAGTGGTCAAGTGGTCAAGCAGAAGCTTGTGGATGGCTACCAAAAGTGGTCAAGTGGTCAAGCAGAAGCTTGTGGATGGCTACCAAAAGTGGTCAAGTGGTCAAGCAGAAGCTTGTGGATGGCTACCAAAAGTGGTCAAGTGGTCAAGCAGAAGCTTGTGGATGGCTACCAAAAGTGGTCAAGTGGTCAAGCAGAAGCTTGTGGATGGCTACCAAAAGTGGTCAAGTGGTCAAGCAGAAGCTTGTGGATGGCTACCAAAAGTGGTCAAGTGGTCAAGCAGAAGCTTGTGGATGGCTACCAAAAGTGGTCAAGTGGTCAAGCAGAAGCTTGTGGATGGCTACCAAAAGTGGTCAAGTGGTCAAGCAGAAGCTTGTGGATGGCTACCAAAAGTGGTCAAGTGGTCAAGCAGAAGCTTGTGGATGGCTACCAAAAGTGGTCAAGTGGTCAAGCAGAAGCTTGTGGATGGCTACCAAAAGTGGTCAAGTGGTCAAGCAGAAGCTTGTGGATGGCTACCAAAAGTGGTCAAGTGGTCAAGCAGAAGCTTGTGGATGGCTACCAAAAGTGGTCAAGTGGTCAAGCAGAAGCTTGTGGATGGCTATCAAAAGTGGTCAAGTGGTCAAGCAGAAGCTTGTGGATGGCTACCAAAAGTGTCTTATTGCAGGTCAACTTGCCAAGTAAGCAAATATTAACATTGCTGTATGTATACTTTTCACCCTCACATTTTCAGTAGAGCCATAATAAATTCATCAAAGAAGCAAACTTCATGAATGTTTTAGTGAGCAACAAGTATGTGCTCCAATCACTACATCACAACAACAACAAGTATGTGCTCCAATCACTACATCACAACAAGTATGTGCTCCAATCACTACATCACAACAACAAGTATGTGCTCCAATCACTACATCACAACAAGTATGTGCTCCAATCACTACATCACAACAAGTTTGTGCTCCAATCACTACATCACAACAAGTATGTGCTCCAATCACTACATCACAACAACTATGTGCTCCAATCACTACATCACAACAAGTATGTGCTCCAATCACTACATCACAACAAGTATGTGCTCCAATCACTACATCACAACAACTATGTGCTCCAATCACTACATCACAACAAGTATGTGCTCCAATCACTACATCACAACAACTATGTGCTCCAATCACTACATCACAACAAGTATGTGCTCCAATCACTACATCACAACAAGTATGTGCTCCAACCACTACATCACAACAACTATGTGCTCCAATCACTACATCACAACTACAAGTATGTGCTCCAATCACTACATCACAACAACAACAAGTATGTGCTCCAATCACTACATCACAACAAGTATGTGCTCCAATCACTACATCACAACAACTATGTGCTCCAATCACTACATCACAACAAGTATGTGCTCCAATCACTACATCACAACAAGTATGTGCTCCAATCACTACATCACAACAACAAGTATGTGCTCCAATCACTACATCACAACAAGTATGTGCTCCAATCACTACATCACAACAAGTATGTGCTCCAATCACTACATCACAACAAGTATGTGCTCCAATCACTACATCACAACAACAACAAGTATGTGCTCCAATCACTACATCACAACAACAACAAGTATGTGCTCCAATCACTACATCACAACAACAAGTATGTGCTCCAATCACTACATCACAACAACAACAAGTATGTGCTCCAATCACTACATCACAACAACAACAAGTATGTGCTCCAATCACTACATCACAACAAGTATGTGCTCCAATCACTACATCACAACAAGTATGTGCTCCAATCACTACATCACAACAAGTATGTGCTCCAATCACTACATCACAACAACAACAAGTATGTGCTCCAATCACTACATCACAACAAGTATGTGCTCCAATCACTACATCACAACAACAACAAGTATGTGCTCCAATCACTACATCACAACAAGTATGTGCTCCAATCACTACATCACAACAACAAGTATGTGCTCCAATCACTA
This sequence comes from Entelurus aequoreus, assembly GCF_033978785.1. Lineage (NCBI taxonomy): Eukaryota > Metazoa > Chordata > Actinopteri > Syngnathiformes > Syngnathidae > Entelurus > Entelurus aequoreus. The sequence continues at coordinate 37,752,023 of NC_084752.1, read as the reverse complement.
CATCACAACAAGTATGTGCTCCAATCACTACATCACAACAAGTATGTGCTCCAATCACTACATCACAACAAGTATGTGCTCCAATCACTACATCACAACAACAACAAGTATGTGCTCCAATCACTACATCACAACAACAACAAGTATGTGCTCCAATCACTACATCACAACAACAACAAGTATGTGCTCCAATCACTACATCACAACAACAACAAGTATGTGCTCCAATCACTACATCACAACAACAACAAGTATGTGCTCCAATCACTACATCACAACAAGTATGTGCTCCAATCACTACATCACAACAAGTATGTGCTCCAATCACTACATCACAACAAGTATGTGCTCCAATCACTACATCACAACAAGTATGTGCTCCAATCACTACATCACAACAAGTTGTAGAAATGATTGTAAAGTCAAGACAGCCATGACAGGATGTTCTTTACACGTGTATGTACACTTTTGACCAGGACTGTACATCACATGTTATCAATATCAATAAAATAATGGATTCAGTAAAATGTTTGATAATTGTTTTTTTCTGATTGGTCAGAAGAAAGCGGGAGTTAAGAAGCAAGGTTGGTTGCATGAACAAAGGCACTCGCTAACCCAGCAAGGCAGGAAGTGATCACTGGTCAGTGGTCAGTGACACACTAACACTATCAACTACCAGGTTTGGTGATCACTGGTCAGTGGTCAGTGACACACTAACACTATCAACTACCAGGTTTGGTGATCACTGGTCAGTGGTCAGTGACACACTAACACTATCAACTACCAGGTTTGGTGATCACTGGTCAGTGGTCAGTGACACACTAACACTATCAACTACCAGGTTTGGTGATCACTGGTCAGTGGTCAGTGACACACTAACACTATCAACTACCAGGTTTGGTGATCACTGGTCAGTGGTCAGTGACACACTAACACTATCAACTACCAGGTTTGGTTGACCATCTTGTTGTCTGCCGGTTCAATCTTTACATGAAGTAGGAAAAGAAACCAACAGTGAGTGAGGGACAAGCGGTAGAAAATGGATGGATGGGTTTTAAGAGGCTATTGTTGTAGGGATTGTTGGTGACCAACCCCAAGATGCAGAGATGGCAGGAAAACATGATTTACTGCTCAAAAGAAATGCAGGAAAACAGGACTCAGGAACCAGCAAACTGCTAACAGGAAACCAAGAAACAAGGAGCTAGGAGACAGCAAACTGCTAACAGGAAACCAAGAAACAAGGAGCTAGGAGACAGCAAACTGCTAACAGGAAACCAAGAAACAAGGAGCTAGGAGACAGCAAACTGCTAACAGGAAACCAAGAAACAAGGAGCTAGGAGACAGCAAACTGCTAACAGGAAACCAAGAAACAAGGAGCTAGGAGACAGCAAACTGCTAACAGGAAACCAAGAAACAAGGAGCTAGGAGACAGCAAACTGCTAACAGGAAACCAAGAAACAAGGAGCTAGGAGACAGCAAACTGCTAACAGGAAACCAAGAAACAAGGAGCTAGGAGACAGCAAACTGCTAACAGGAAACCAAGAAACAAGGAGCTAGGAGACAGCAAACTGCTAACAGGAAACCAAGAAACAAGGAGCTAGGAGACAGCAAACTGCTAACAGGAAACCAAGAAACAAGGAGCTAGGAGACAGCAAACTGCTAACAGGAAACCAAGAAACAAGGAGCTAGGAGACAGCAAACTGCTAACAGGAAACCAAGAAACAAGGAGCTAGGAGACAGCAAACTGCTAACAGGAAACCAAGAAACAAGGAGCTAGGAGACAGCAAACTGCTAACAGGAAACCAAGAAACAAGGAGCTAGGAGACAGCAAACTGCTAACAGGAAACCAAGAAACAAGGAGCTAGGAGACAGCAAACTGCTAACAGGAAACCAAGAAACAAGGAGCTAGGAGACAGCAAACTGCTAACAGGAAACCAAGAAACAAGGAGCTAGGAGACAGCAAACTGCTAACAGGAAACCAAGAAACAAGGAGCTAGGAGACAGCAAACTGCTAACAGGAAACCAAGAAACAAGGAGCTAGGAGACAGCAAACTGCTAACAGGAAACCAAGAAACAAGGAGCTAGGAGACAGCAAACTGCTAACAGGAAACCAAGAAACAAGGAGCTAGGAGAGAGCAAACAGCAAACAGCTAACAGGAAACCAAGAAACAAGGAGCTAGGAGACAGCAAACTGCTAACAGGAAACCAAGAAACAAGGAGCTAGGAGACAGCAAACAGCTAACAGGAAACCAAGAAACAAGGACCTAGGAGACAGCAAACTGCTAACAGGAAACCAAGAAACAAGGAGCTAGGAGACACCAAACTGCTAAAAGGAAACCAAGAAACAAGGAGCTAGGACACAGCAAACTGCTAACAGGAAACCAAGAAACAAGGAGCTAGGAGACAGCAAACAGCTAACAGGAAACCAAGAAACAAGGACCTAGGAGACAGCAAACTGCTAACAGGAAACCAAGAAACAAGGAGCTAGGAGACAGCAAACAGCTAACAGGAAACCAAGAAACAAGGAGCTAGGAGACAGCAAACTGCTAACAGGAAACCAAGAAACAAGGAGCTAGGAGACAGCAAACTGCTAACAGGAAACCAAGAAACAAGGAGCTAGGAGACAGCAAACTGCTAACAGGAAACCAAGAAACAAGGAGCTAGGACACAGCAAACTGCTAACAGGAAACCAAGAAACAAGGAGCTAGGAGACAGCAAACTGCTAACAGGAAACCAAGAAACAAGGAGCTAGGAGACAGCAAACTGCTAACAGGAAACCAAGAAACAAGGAGCTAGGAGACAGCAAACTGCTAACAGGAAACCAAGAAACAAGGAGCTAGGAGACACCAAACTGCTAACAGGAAACCAAGAAACAAGGAGCTAGGAGACAGCAAACTGCTAACAGGAAACCAAGAAACAAGGAGCTAGGAGACACCAAACTGCTAACAGGAAACCAAGAAACAAGGAGCTAGGACACAGCAAACTGCTAACAGGAAACCAAGAAACAAGGAGCTAGGAGACAGCAAACAGCTAACAGGAAACCAAGAAACAAGGAGCTAGGAGACAGCAAACTGCTAATAGGAAACCAAGAAACAAGGAGCTAGGAGACAGCAAACAGCTAACAGGAAACCAAGAAACAAGGAGCTAAGAGACAGCAAACTGCTAACAGGAAACCAAGAAACAAGGAGCTAGGAGACAGCAAACTGCTAACAGGAAACCAAGAAACAAGGAGCTAGGAGACAGCAAACTGCTAACAGGAAACCAAGAAACAAGGAGCTAGGACACAGCAAACTGCTAACAGGAAACCAAGAAACAAGGAGCTAGGAGACAGCAAACTGCTAACAGGAAACCAAGAAACAAGGAGCTAGGAGACACCAAAATGCTAACAGGAAACCAAGAAACAAGGAGCTAGGACACAGCAAACTGCTAACAGGAAACCAAGAAACAAGGAGCTAGGAGACACCAAACTGCTAACAGGAAACCAAGAAACAAGGAGCTAGGACACAGCAAACTGCTAACAGGAAACCAAGAAACAAGGAGCTAGGAGACAGCAAACTGCTAACAGGAAACCAAGAAACAAGGAGCTAGGAGACACCAAACTGCTAACAGGAAACCAAGAAACAAGGAGCTAGGACACAGCAAACTGCTAACAGGAAACCAAGAAACAAGGAGCTAGGAGACAGCAAACTGCTAACAGGAAACCAAGAAACAAGGAGCTAGGAGACAGCAAACTGCTAACAGGAAACCAAGAAACAAGGAGCTAGGACACAGCAAACTGCTAACAGGAAACCAAGAAACAAGGAGCTAGGAGACAGCAAACTGCTAACAGGAAACCAAGAAACAAGGAGCTAGGAGACACCAAACTGCTAACAGGAAACCAAGAAACAAGGAGCTAGGACACAGCAAACTGCTAACAGGAAACCAAGAAACAAGGAGCTAGGAGACAGCAAACTGCTAACAGGAAACCAAGAAACAAGGAGCTAGGAGACAGCAAACAGCTAACAGGAAACCAAGAAACAAGGAGCTAGGACACAGCAAACAGCTAACAGGAAACCAAGAAACAAGGAGCTAGGAGACAGCAAACAGCTAACAGGAAACCAAGAAACAAGGAGCTAGGACACAGCAAACTGCTATCAGGAACCAGCAAACAGGAAGAGCTCACAGCAAACAGGAAGAGCTCACAGCAAACAGTTTCCAGCTAGTAATACTCCAGCACTGACTGGATGGCGAGGCAGGTATCAATAGTGGGCTGATTGGCAATTGCCACCAGGTGTGCCAGACTGCCAATCAGGTACAGGTGAGGGAAACAAGCGCTCAGGGAGACGTACAGGAAAAGGAACCAAAGTAAGAGCGCTGACAGGAAATAAAAGACAAAGAGAGGAACAAGTCAAAGTGTTAAGTGTCCAATGTGATTGTAGAATTGTGTTTTGTTGACTTTTACTTTCAGCTTTGACAGCTGAGGGGATTATAAAGAGGACGGCTACATTTCAAGTCCAAATGGATTATATTTCCCTCCCAGTCCTTATTTTCAATAGGTCATAAATAATAAGCTTTTTAGTCCTATCACCCAGCCCTATGTTGACCAAGTGAAATAGTCACCAACTAATACAACTGACTAGTTCAAGCCCTATGTTGACCAAGTGAAATAGTCACCAACTAATAATACAACTGACTAGTTCAAGCCCTATGTTGACCAAGTGAAATAGGCACCAACTAATACAACTGACTAGTTCAAGCCCTATGTTGACCAAGTGAAATAGGCACCAACTAATAATACAACTGACTAGTTCAAGCCCTATGTTGACCAAGTGAAATAGTCACCAACTAATACAACTGACTAGTTCAAGCCCTATGTTGACCAAGTGAAATAGGCACCAACTAATAATACAACTGACTAGTTCAAGCCCTATGTTGACCAAGTGAAATAGGCACCACCTAATAATACAACTGACTAGTTCAAACCCTATGTTGACCAAGTGAAATAGGCACCAACTAATAATAATACAACTGACTAGTTCAAACCCTATGTTGACCAAGTGAAATAGGCACCAACTAATACAACTGACTAGTTGAAGCCCTATGTTGACCAAGTGAAATAGTCACCAACTAATAATACAACTGACTAGTTGAAGCCCTATGTTGACCAAGTGAAATAGGCACCAACTAATAATACAACTGACTAGTTCAAGCCCTATGTTGACCAAGTGAAATAGTCACCAACTAATACAACTGACTAGTTCAAGCCCTATGTTGACCAAGTGAAATAGGCACCAACTAATACAACTGACTAGTTCAAGCCCTATGTTGACCAAGTGAAATAGGCACCAACTAATACAACTGACTAGTTCAAGCCCTATGTTGACCAAGTGAAATAGTCACCAACTAATAATACAACTGACTAGTTCAAGCCCTATGTTGACCAAGTGAAATAGTCACCAACTAATACAACTGACTAGTTCAAGCCCTATGTTGACCAAGTGAAATAGTCACCAACTAATACAACTGACTAGTTCAAGCCCTATGTTGACCAAGTGAAATAGGCACCAACTAATAATACAACTGACTAGTTCAAGCCCTATGTTGACCAAGTGAAATAGTCACCAACTAATACAACTGACTAGTTCAAGCCCTATGTTGACCAAGTGAAATAGGCACCAACTAATAATACAACTGACTAGTTCAAGCCCTATGTTGAACAAGTGAAATAGTCACCAACTAATACAACTGACTAGTTCAAGCCCTATGTTGACCAAGTGAAATAGGCACCAACTAATAATACAACTGACTAGTTCAAGCCCTATGTTGACCAAGTGAAATAGTCACCAACTAATAATACAACTGACTAGTTCAAGCCCTATGTTGACCAAGTGAAATAGTCACCAACTAATACAACTGACTAGTTCAAGCCCTATGTTGACCAAGTGAAATAGTCACCAACTAATACAACTGACTAGTTCAAGCCCTATGTTGACCAAGTGAAATAGGCACCAACTAATAATACAACTGACTAGTTCAAGCCCTATGTTGACCAAGTGAAATAGGCACCAACTAATACAACTGACTAGTTCAAGCCCTATGTTGACCAAGTGAAATAGTCACCAACTAATACAACTGACTAGTTCAAGCCCTATGTTGACCAAGTGAAATAGGCACCAACTAATAATACAACTGACTAGTTCAAGCCCTATGTTGACCAAGTGAAATAGTCACCAACTAATAATACAACTGACTAGTTCAAGCCCTATGTTGACCAAGTGAAATAGTCACCAACTAATACAACTGACTAGTTCAAGCCCTATGTTGACCAAGTGAAATAGGCACCAACTAATAATACAACTGACTAGTTCAAGCCCTATGTTGACCAAGTGAAATAGGCACCAACTAATAATACAACTGACTAGTTCAAGCCCTATGTTGACCAAGTGAAATAGGCACCAACTAATAATACAACTGACTAGTTCAAGCCCTATGTTGACCAAGTGAAATAGGCACCAACTAATACAACTGACTAGTTCAAGCCCTATGTTGACCAAGTGAAATAGGCACCAACTAATAATACAACTGACTAGTTCAAGCCCTATGTTGACCAAGTGAAATAGGCACCACCTAATAATACAACTGACTAGTTCAAGCCCTATGTTGACCAAGTGAAATAGTCACCAACTAATAATACAACTGACTAGTTCAAGCCCTATGTTGACCAAGTGAAATAGTCACCAACTAATACAACTGACTAGTTCAAGCCCTATGTTGACCAAGTGAAATAGGCACCAACTAATAATACAACTGACTAGTTCAAGCCCTATGTTGACCAAGTGAAATAGGCACCAACTAATAATACAACTGACTAGTTCAAGCCCTATGTTGACCAAGTGAAATAGGCACCAACTAATAATACAACTGACTAGTTCAAGCCCTATGTTGACCAAGTGAAATAGGCACCAACTAATAATACAACTGACTAGTTCAAGCCCTATGTTGACCAAGTGAAATAGGCACCAACTAATACAACTGACTAGTTCAAGCCCTATGTTGACCAAGTGAAATAGGCACCAACTAATAATACAACTGACTAGTTCAAGCCCTATGTTGACCAAGTGAAATAGGCACCAACTAATAATACAACTGACTAGTTCAAGCCCTATGTTGACCAAGTGAAATAGTCACCAACTAATAATACAACTGACTAGTTCAAGCCCTATGTTGACCAAGTGAAATAGTCACCAACTAATACAACTGACTAGTTCAAGCCCTATGTTGACCAAGTGAAATAGGCACCAACTAATAATACAACTGACTAGTTCAAGCCCTATGTTGACCAAGTGAAATAGTCACCAACTAATAATACAACTGACTAGTTCAAGCCCTATGTTGACCAAGTGAAATAGGCACCAACTAATAATACAACTGACTAGTTCAAGCCCTATGTTGACCAAGTGAAATAGGCACCAACTAATAATACAACTGACTAGTTGAAGCCCTATGTTGACCAAGTGAAATAGGCACCAACTAATAATACAACTGACTAGTTGAAGCCCTATGTTGACCAAGTGAAATAGGCACCAACTAATAATACAACTGACTAGTTCAAGCCCTATGTTGACCAAGTGAAATAGGCACCAACTAATAATACAACTGACTAGTTCAAGCCCTATGTTGACCAAGTGAAATAGTCACCAACTAATAATACAACTGACTAGTTCAAGCCCTATGTTGACCAAGTGAAATAGGCACCAACTAATACAACTGACTAGTTCAAGCCCTATGTTGACCAAGTGAAATAGGCACCAACTAATAATACAACTGACTAGTTCAAGCCCTATGTTGACCAAGTGAAATAGTCACCAACTAATAATACAACTGACTAGTTCAAGCCCTATGTTGACCAAGTGAAATAGTCACCAACTAATAATACAACTGACTAGTTCAAGCCCTATGTTGACCAAGTGAAATAGGCACCAACTAATACAACTGACTAGTTCAAGCCCTATGTTGACCAAGTGAAATAGGCACCAACTAATACAACTGACTAGTTCAAGCCCTATGTTGACCAAGTGAAATAGTCACCAACTAATACAACTGACTAGTTCAAGCCCTATGTTGACCAAGTGAAATAGGCACCAACTAATACAACTGACTAGTTCAAGCCCTATGTTGACCAAGTGAAATAGGCACCAACTAATATAACTGACTAGTTCAAGCCCTATGTTGACCAAGTGAAATAGGCACCAACTAATACAACTGACTAGTTCAAGCCCTATGTTGACCAAGTGAAATAGTCACCAACTAATAATACAACTGACTAGTTCAAGCCCTATGTTGACCAAGTGAAATAGTCACCAACTAATACAACTGACTAGTTCAAGCCCTATGTTGACCAAGTGAAATAGGCACCAACTAATACAACTGACTAGTTGAAGCCCTATGTTGACCAAGTGAAATAGGCACCAACTAATAATACAACTGACTAGTTCAAGCCCTATGTTGACCAAGTGAAATAGTCACCAACTAATAATACAACTGACTAGTTCAAGCCTATGTTGACCAAGTGAAATAGGCACCAACTAATACAACTGACTAGTTCAAGCCCTATGTTGACCAAGTGAAATAGTCACCGACTAATAATACAACTGACTAGTTCAAGCCCTATGTTGACCAAGTGAAATAGGCACCAAGTAATACAACTGACTAGTTCAAGCCCTATGTTGACCAAGTGAAATAGTCACCAACTAATAATACAACTGACTAGTTCAAGCCCTATGTTGACCAAGTGAAATAGTCACCAACTAATAATACAACTGACTAGTTCAAGCCCTATGTTGACCAAGTGAAATAGTCACCAACTAATACAACTGACTAGTTCAAGCCCTATGTTGACCAAGTGAAATAGGCACCAACTAATACAACTGACTAGTTCAAGCCCTATGTTGACCAAGTGAAATAGGCACCAACTAATACAACTGACTAGTTCAAGCCCTATGTTGACCAAGTGAAATAGTCACCAACTAATAATACAACTGACTAGTTCAAGCCCTATGTTGACCAAGTGAAATAGTCACCAACTAATACAACTGACTAGTTCAAGCCCTATGTTGACCAAGTGAAATAGTCACCAACTAATACAACTGACTAGTTCAAGCCCTATGTTGACCAAGTGAAATAGGCACCAACTAATAATACAACTGACTAGTTCAAGCCCTATGTTGACCAAGTGAAATAGTCACCAACTAATACAACTGACTAGTTCAAGCCCTATGTTGACCAAGTGAAATAGGCACCAACTAATAATACAACTGACTAGTTCAAGCCCTAAGTTGAACAAGTGAAATAGTCACCAACTAATACAACTGACTAGTCAAGCCCTATGTTGACCAAGTGAAATAGGCACCAACTAATAATACAACTGACTAGTTCAAGCCCTATGTTGACCAAGTGAAATAGGCACCAACTAATAAAACAACTGACTAGTTCAAGCCCTATGTTGACCAAGTGAAATAGTCACCAACTAATACAACTGACTAGTTCAAGCCCTATGTTGACCAAGTGAAATAGGAACCAACTAATAATACAACTGACTAGTTCAAGCCCTATGTTGACCAAGTGAAATAGTCACCAACTAATACAACTGACTAGTTCAAGCCCTATGTTGACCAAGTGAAATAGGCACCAACTAATAATACAACTGACTAGTTCAAGCCCTATGTTGACCAAGTGAAATAGGCACCAACTAATAATACAACTGACTAGTTCAAGCCCTATGTTGACCAAGTGAAATAGTCACCAACTAATACAACTGACTAGTCAAGCCTATGTTGACCAAGTGAAATAGTCACCAACTAATACAACTGACTAGTTCAAGCCCTATGTTGACCAAGTGAAATAGGCACCAACTAATAATACAACTGACTAGTTCAAGCCCTATGTTGACCAAGTGAAATAGGCACCAACTAATAATACAACTGACTAGTTCAAGCCCTATGTTGACCAAGTGAAATAGGCACCAACTAATATACAACTGACTAGTTCAAGCCCTATGTTGACCAAGTGAAATAGTCACCAACTAATAATACAACTGACTAGTTCAAGCCCTATGTTGACCAAGTGAAATAGTCACCAACTAATACAACTGACTAGTTCAAGCCCTATGTTGACCAAGTGAAATAGTCACCAACTAATACAACTGACTAGTTCAAGCCCTATGTTGACCAAGTGAAATAGGCACCAACTAATAATACAACTGACTAGTTCAAGCCCTATGTTGACCAAGTGAAATAGGCACCAACTAATACAACTGACTAGTTCAAGCCCTATGTTGACCAAGTGAAATAGTCACCAACTAATACAACTGACTAGTTCAAGCCCTATGTTGACCAAGTGAAATAGGCACCAACTAATAATACAACTGACTAGTTCAAGCCCTATGTTGACCAAGTGAAATAGGCACCAACTAATAATACAACTGACTAGTTCAAGCCCTATGTTGACCAAGTGAAATAGTCACCAACTAATACAACTGACTAGTTCAAGCCCTATGTTGACCAAGTGAAAATAGTCACCAACTAATAATACAACTGACTAGTTCAAGCCCTATGTTGACCAAGTGAAATAGGCACCAACTAATAATACAACTGACTAGTTCAAGCCCTATGTTGACCAAGTGAAATAGGCACCAACTAATAATACAACTGACTAGTTCAAGCCCTATGTTGACCAAGTGAAATAGGCACCAACTAATACAACTGACTAGTTCAAGCCCTATGTTGACCAAGTGAAATAGGCACCAACTAATACAACTGACTAGTTCAAGCCCTATGTTGACCAAGTGAAATAGGCACCAACTAATATACAACTGACTAGTTCAAGCCCTATGTTGACCAAGTGAAATAGGCACCACCTAATAATACAACTGACTAGTTCAAGCCCTATGTTGACCAAGTGAAATAGTCACCAACTAATAATACAACTGACTAGTTCAAGCCCTATGTTGACCAAGTGAAATAGTCACCAACTAATACAACTGACTAGTTCAAGCCCTATGTTGACCAAGTGAAATAGGCACCAACTAATAATACAACTGACTAGTTCAAGCCCTATGTTGACCAAGTGAAATAGGCACCAACTAATAATACAACTGACTAGTTCAAGCCCTATGTTGACCAAGTGAAATAGGCACCAACTATAATACAACTGACTAGTTCAAGCCCTATGTTGACCAAGTGAAATAGGCACCAACTAATAATACAACTGACTAGTTCAAGCCCTATGTTGACCAAGTGAAATAGGCACCAACTAATACAACTGACTAGTTCAAGCCCTATGTTGACCAAGTGAAATAGGCACCAACTATAATACAACTGACTAGTTCAAGCCCTATGTTGACCAAGTGAAATCTTAGGCACCAACTAATAATACAACTGACTAGTTCAAGCCCTATGTTGACCAAGTGAAATAGTCACCAACTAATAATACAACTGACTAGTTCAAGCCCTATGTTGACCAAGTGAAATAGTCACCAACTAATACAACTGACTAGTTCAAGCCCTATGTTGACCAAGTGAAATAGGCACCAACTAATAATACAACTGACTAGTTCAAGCCCTATGTTGACCAAGTGAAATAGTCACCAACTAATAATACAACTGACTAGTTCAAGCCCTATGTTGACCAAGTGAAATAGGCCACCAAC
>NC_084752.1:37698952-37740317 GCF_033978785.1 Entelurus aequoreus | reverse complement strand
TTTACAACTTAATCAATCATCTAAGTCTTACTTTCAACACTTTTACAACTTAATCAATCATCTAAGTCTTACTTTCAACACTTTTACAACTTAATCAATCATCTAAGTCTTACTTTCAACACTTTTACAACTTAATCAATCATCTAAGTCTTACTTTCAACACTTTTACAACTTAATCAATCATCTAAGTCTTACTTTCAACACTTTTACAACTTAATCAATCATCTAAGTCTTACTTTCAACACTTTTACAACTTAATCAATCATCTAAGTCTTACTTTCAACACTTTTACAACTTAATCAATCATCTAAGTCTTACTTTCAACACTTTTACAACTTAATCAATCATCTAAGTCTTACTTTCAACACTTTTACAACTTAATCAATCATCTAAGTCTTACTTTCAACACTTTTACATCTTAATCAATCATCTAAGTCTTACTTTCAACACTTTTACAACTTAATCAATCATCTAAGTCTTACTTTCAACACTTTTACAACTTAATCAATCATCTAAGTCTTACTTTCAACACTTTTACAACTTAATCAATCATCTAAGTCTTACTTTCAACACTTTTACAACTTAATCAATCATCTAAGTCTTACTTTCAACACTTTTACAACTTAATCAATCATCTAAGTCTTACTTTCAACACTTTTACAACTTAATCAATCATCTAAGTCTTACTTTCAACACTTTTACAACTTAATCAATCATCTAAGTCTTACTTTCAACACTTTTACAACTTAATCAATCATCTAAGTCTTACTTTCAACACTTTTACAACTTAATCAATCATCTAAGTCTTACTTTCAACACTTTTACAACTTAATCAATCATCTAAGTCTTACTTTCAACACTTTTACAACTTAATCAATCATCTAAGTCTTACTTTCAACACTTTTACAACTTAATCAATCATCTAAGTCTTACTTTCAACACTTTTACAACTTAATCAATCATCTAAGTCTTACTTTCAACACTTTTACAACTTAATCAATCATCTAAGTCTTACTTTCAACACTTTTACAACTTAATCAATCATCTAAGTCTTACTTTCAACACTTTTACAACTTAATCAATCATCTAAGTCTTACTTTCAACACTTTTACAACTTAATCAATCATCTAAGTCTTACTTTCAACACTTTTACAACTTAATCAATCATCTAAGTCTTACTTTCAACACTTTTACAACTTAATCAATCATCTAAGTCTTACTTTCAACACTTTTACAACTTAATCAATCATCTAAGTCTTACTTTCAACACTTTTACAACTTAATCAATCATCTAAGTCTTACTTTCAACACTTTTACAACTTAATCAATCATCTAAGTCTTACTTTCAACACTTTTACAACTTAATCAATCATCTAAGTCTTACTTTCAACACTTTTACAACTTAATCAATCATCTAAGTCTTACTTTCAACACTTTTACAACTTAATCAATCATCTAAGTCTTACTTTCAACACTTTTACAACTTAATCAATCATCTAAGTCTTACTTTCAACACTTTTACAACTTAATCAATCATCTAAGTCTTACTTTCAACACTTTTACAACTTAATCAATCATCTAAGTCTTACTTTCAACACTTTTACAACTTAATCAATCATCTAAGTCTTACTTTCAACACTTTTACAACTTAATCAATCATCTAAGTCTTACTTTCAACACTTTTACAACTTAATCAGTCATCTAAGTCTTACTTTCAACACTTTTACAACTTAATCAATCATCTAAGTCTTACTTTCAACACTTTTACAACTTAATCAATCATCTAAGTCTTACTTTCAACACTTTTACAACTTAATCAATCATCTAAGTCTTACTTTCAACACTTTTACAACTTAATCAATCATCTAAGTCTTACTTTCAACACTTTTACAACTTAATCAATCATCTAAGTCTTACTTTCAACACTTTTACAACTTAATCAATCATCTAAGTCTTACTTTCAACACTTTTACAACTTAATCAATCATCTAAGTCTTACTTTCAACACTTTTACAACTTAATCAATCATCTAAGTCTTACTTTCAACACTTTTACAACTTAATCAATCATCTAAGTCTTACTTTCAACACTTTTACAACTTAATCAATCATCTAAGTCTTACTTTCAACACTTTTACAACTTAATCAATCATCTAAGTCTTACTTTCAACACTTTTACAACTTAATCAATCATCTAAGTCTTACTTTCAACACTTTTACAACTTAATCAATCATCTAAGTCTTACTTTCAACACTTTTACAACTTAATCAATCATCTAAGTCTTACTTTCAACACTTTTACAACTTAATCAATCATCTAAGTCTTACTTTCAACACTTTTACAACTTAATCAATCATCTAAGTCTTACTTTCAACACTTTTACATCTTAATCAATCATCTAAGTCTTACTTTCAACACTTTTACATCTTAATCAATCATCTAAGTCTTACTTTCAACACTTTTACAACTTAATCAATCATCTAAGTCTTACTTTCAACACTTTTACAACTTAATCAATCATCTAAGTCTTACTTTCAACACTTTTACAACTTAATCAATCATCTAAGTCTTACTTTCAACACTTTTACAACTTAATCAATCATCTAAGTCTTACTTTCAACACTTTTACAACTTAATCAATCATCTAAGTCTTACTTTCAACACTTTTACAACTTAATCAATCATCTAAGTCTTACTTTCAACACTTTTACAACTTAATCAATCATCTAAGTCTTACTTTCAACACTTTTACAACTTAATCAATCATCTAAGTCTTACTTTCAACACTTTTACAACTTAATCAATCATCTAAGTCTTACTTTCAACACTTTTACAACTTAATCAATCATCTAAGTCTTACTTTTAACACTTTTACAACTTAATCAATCATCTAAGTCTTACTTTCAACACTTTTACAACTTAATCAATCATCTAAGTCTTACTTTCAACACTTTTACAACTTAATCAATCATCTAAGTCTTACTTTCAACACTTTTACAACTTAATCAATCATCTAAGTCTTACTTTCAACACTTTTACAACTTAATCAATCATCTAAGTCTTACTTTCAACACTTTTACAACTTAATCAATCATCTAAGTCTTACTTTCAACACTTTTACAACTTAATCAATCATCTAAGTCTTACTTTCAACACTTTTACATCTTAATCAATCATCTAAGTCTTACTTTCAACACTTTTACAACTTAATCAATCATCTAAGTCTTACTTTCAACACTTTTACAACTTAATCAATCATCTAAGTCTTACTTTCAACACTTTTACAACTTAATCAATCATCTAAGTCTTACTTTCAACACTTTTACAACTTAATCAATCATCTAAGTCTTACTTTCAACACTTTTACAACTTAATCAATCATCTAAGTCTTACTTTCAACACTTTTACAACTTAATCAATCATCTAAGTCTTACTTTCAACACTTTTACAACTTAATCAATCATCTAAGTCTTACTTTCAACACTTTTACAACTTAATCAATCATCTAAGTCTTACTTTCAACACTTTTACAACTTAATCAATCATCTAAGTCTTACTTTCAACACTTTTACAACTTAATCAATCATCTAAGTCTTACTTTCAACACTTTTACAACTTAATCAATCATCTAAGTCTTACTTTCAACACTTTTACAACTTAATCAATCATCTAAGTCTTACTTTCAACACTTTTACAACTTAATCAATCATCTAAGTCTTACTTTCAACACTTTTACAACTTAATCAATCATCTAAGTCTTACTTTCAACACTTTTACAACTTAATCAATCATCTAAGTCTTACTTTCAACACTTTTACAACTTAATCAATCATCTAAGTCTTACTTTCAACACTTTTACAACTTAATCAATCATCTAAGTCTTACTTTCAACACTTTTACATCTTAATCAATCATCTAAGTCTTACTTTCAACACTTTTACAACTTAATCAATCATCTAAGTCTTACTTTCAACACTTTTACAACTTAATCAATCATCTAAGTCTTACTTTCAACACTTTTACAACTTAATCAATCATCTAAGTCTTACTTTCAACACTTTTACAACTTAATCAATCATCTAAGTCTTACTTTCAACACTTTTACAACTTAATCAATCATCTAAGTCTTACTTTCAACACTTTTACAACTTAATCAATCATCTAAGTCTTACTTTCAACACTTTTACAACTTAATCAATCATCTAAGTCTTACTTTCAACACTTTTACAACTTAATCAATCATCTAAGTCTTACTTTCAACACTTTTACAACTTAATCAATCATCTAAGTCTTACTTTCAACACTTTTACAACTTAATCAATCATCTAAGTCTTACTTTCAACACTTTTACAACTTAATCAATCATCTAAGTCTTACTTTCAACACTTTTACATCTTAATCAATCATCTAAGTCTTACTTTCAACACTTTTACAACTTAATCAATCATCTAAGTCTTACTTTCAACACTTTTACAACTTAATCAATCATCTAAGTCTTACTTTCAACACTTTTACAACTTAATCAATCATCTAAGTCTTACTTTCAACACTTTTACAACTTAATCAATCATCTAAGTCTTACTTTCAACACTTTTACAACTTAATCAATCATCTAAGTCTTACTTTCAACACTTTTACAACTTAATCAATCATCTAAGTCTTACTTTCAACACTTTTACAACTTAATCAATCATCTAAGTCTTACTTTCAACACTTTTACATCTTAATCAATCATCTAAGTCTTACTTTCAACACTTTTACAACTTAATCAATCATCTAAGTCTTACTTTCAACACTTTTACAACTTAATCAATCATCTAAGTCTTACTTTCAACACTTTTACAACTTAATCAATCATCTAAGTCTTACTTTCAACACTTTTACAACTTAATCAATCATCTAAGTCTTACTTTCAACACTTTTACAACTTAATCAATCATCTAAGTCTTACTTTCAACACTTTTACAACTTAATCAATCATCTAAGTCTTACTTTCAACACTTTTACAACTTAATCAATCATCTAAGTCTTACTTTCAACACTTTTACAACTTAATCAATCATCTAAGTCTTACTTTCAACACTTTTACAACTTAATCAATCATCTAAGTCTTACTTTCAACACTTTTACATTCATATGTTCTTTGGAAAAGATTCAAGTGTAAACGGTGAGCATTTGTTCCTGTCCAAATGGAAAGAAGGAATGCTTATAGTCCAACAAAGAGTCATTTATTGACAGACTTTGGGGTCCTCCAGTTTGACATGTAGGGATTTCTTTGTGAAAGAAGACTTGTTTAGAAAAGTGTTATGACCGAGACTAAAGGTGAGACTCGAGAGGTAAAAATATATCTTTTGAAAATGAAAATAGCAAAATGGCCCCTGCATGCTTGAATTGTGGCCCTCAGTGTAGAAGTGTGGAGCGCCATAGCATCAGCTGGTTGTCCCTCACTGCTCCCCTCACTTCCCCAGGCAGCAGATACATTGCAATGGGACAAATCTACCACCGGAGGCGCCATCTTCCTGCCGACCTCCTGACCCTGCTGGGCGGCAGGCTGAAGGCGGGCGACGGCATCCTGAGGAGCAACAACTACGTCAGGAGGTTCAACAAACGCAAGCACCAGAAGGTGGTGGAGGCCACGCGCACCCGCTGTCGGTGAAGTCACCGTGTCAGCGCCCCCTGCTGGTGTGGCCACAAAGAACTGAACCATGGATGGACTTCTCTCTTTGATTCATGGCCACAAAGAACTGAACCATGGATGGACTTCCCTCCTTGCTTCATGGCCACAAAGAACTGAACCATGGATGGACTTCTCTTCTTGCTTCATGGCCACAAAGAACTGAACCATGGATGGACTTCTCTTCTTGATTCACGGCCACAAAGAACTGAACCATGGATGGACTTCTCTTCTTGATTCATGGCCACAAAGAACTGAACCATGGATGGACTTCCCTCCTTGCTTCAAGGCCACAAAGAACTGAACCATGGATGGACTTCTCTCCTTGCTTCATGGCCACAAAGAACTGAACCATGGATGGACTTCTCTCCTTGATTCATGGCCACAAAGAACTGAACCATGGATGGACTTCTCTCCTTGCTTCATGGCCACAAAGAACTTAACCATGGATGGACTTCTCTCCTTGCTTCATGGCCACAAAGAACTGAACCATGGATGGACTTCTCTCCTTGCTTCAAGGCCACAAAGAACTTAACCATGGATGGACTTCTCTCCTTGATTCATGGCCACAAAGAACTGAACCATGGATGGACTTCCCTCCTTGCTTCAAGGCCACAAAGAACTGAACCATGGATGGACTTCTCTCCTTGCTTCATGGCCACAAAGAACTGAACCATGGATGGACTTCTCTCTTTGATTCATGGCCACAAAGAACTGAACCATGGATGGACTTCCCTCCTTGCTTCATGGCCACAAAGAACTGAACCATGGATGGACTTCTCTTCTTGATTCATGGCCACAAAGAATTTAACCATGGATGGACTTCTCTCCTTGCTTCATGGCCACAAAGAACTGAACCATGGATGGACTTCTCTCTTTGATACATGGCCACAAAGAACTGAACCATGGATGGACTTCTCTTCTTGATTCATGGCCACAAAGAACTTAACCATGGATGGACTTCTCTCCTTGCTTCATGGCCACAAAGAACTGAACCATGGATGGACTTCTCACCTTGATTCATGGCCACAAAGAACTGATCTCTTCTTGATTCATGGCCACAAAGAACTGAACCATGGATGGACTTCTCTTCTTGATTCATGGCCACAAAGAACTGAACCATGGATGGACTTCTCTCCTTGCTTCATGGCCACAAAGAACTGAACCATGGATGGACTTCCCTCCTTGCTTCATGGCCACAAAGAACTGAACCATGGATGGACTTCTCTCCTTGATTCATGGCCACAAAGAACTGAACCATGGATGGAATTCCCTCCTTGCTTCATGGCCACAAAGAACTGAACCATGGATGGACTTCTCTCCTTGCTTCATGGCCACAAAGAACTGAACCATGGATGGACTTCTCTTCTTGATTCGTGGCCACAAAGAACTGAACCATGGATGGACTTCTCTTCTTGATTCATGGCCACAAAGAACTGAACCATGGATGGACTTCTCTTAATTCATGGCCACAAAGAACTGAACCATGGATGGACTTCTCTTCTTGCTTCATGGCCACAAAGAACTGAACCATGGATGGACTTCTCTTCTTGATTCATGGCCACAAAGAACTTAACCATGGATGGACTTCTCTCCTTGCTTCATGGCCACAAAGAACTGAACCATGGATGGACTTCTCACCTTGATTCATGGCCACAAAGAACTGATCTCTTCTTGATTCATGGCCACAAAGAACTGAACCATGGATGGACTTCTCTTCTTGATTCATGGCCACAAAGAACTGAACCATGGATGGACTTCTCTCCTTGCTTCATGGCCACAAAGAACTGAACCATGGATGGACTTCCCTCCTTGCTTCATGGCCACAAAGAACTGAACCATGGATGGACTTCTCTCCTTGATTCATGGCCACAAAGAACTGAACCATGGATGGAATTCCCTCCTTGCTTCATGGCCACAAAGAACTGAACCATGGATGGACTTCTCTCCTTGCTTCATGGCCACAAAGAACTGAACCATGGATGGACTTCTCTTCTTGATTCGTGGCCACAAAGAACTGAACCATGGATGGACTTCTCTTCTTGATTCATGGCCACAAAGAACTGAACCATGGATGGACTTCTCTTAATTCATGGCCACAAAGAACTGAACCATGGATGGACTTCTCTTCTTGCTTCATGGCCACAAAGAACTGAACCATGGATGGACTTCTCTTCTTGATTCATGGCCACAAAGAACTTAACCATGGATGGACTTCTCTCCTTGCTTCATGGCCACAAAGAACTGAACCATGGATGGACTTCTCTCCTTGATTCATGGCCACAAAGTACTGATCTCTTCTTGATTCATGGCCACAAAGAACTGAACCATGGATGGACTTCTCTCCTTGCTTCATGGCCACAAAGAACTGAACCATGGATGGACTTCTCACCTTGACCCATGGCCACAAAGAACTGATCTCTTCTTGATTCATGGCCACAAAGAACTGAACCATGGATGGACTTCTCTTCTTGATTCATGGCCACAAAGAACTGAACCATGGATGGACTTCTCTCCTTGCTTCATGGCCACAAAGAACTGAACCATGGATGGACTTCCCTCCTTGCTTCATGGCCACAAAGACCTGAACCATGGATGGACTTCTCTCCTTGATTCATGGCCACAAAGAACTGAACCATGGATGGAATTCCCTCCTTGCTTCATGGCCACAAAGAACTGAACCATGGATGGACTTCTCTCCTTGCTTCATGGCCACAAAGAACTGAACCATGGATGGACTTCTCTTCTTGATTCATGGCCACAAAGAACTGAACCATGGATGGACTTCTCTTCTTGATTCATGGCCACAAAGAACTGAACCATGGATGGACTTCTCTTCTTGATTCATGGCCACAAAGAACTTAACCATGGATGGACTTCTCTCCTTGCTTCATGGCCACAAAGAACTGAACCATGGATGGACTTCTCTCCTTGCTTCATGGCCACAAAGAACTGAACCATGGATGGACTTCCCTCCTTGGTTCATGGCGGGTACATGAAGTCTAGAGAAGGATCTCATTGGCAGTGGCAATTACAAAAACTCAAATAAGTAACTACTCTTTCAATAACATGGATGTCAAAGCTTCAGCGTACACTTGATCAAAGTTCAATTGGACTTTTTTTCCTTTAATGTTACACCACCTTTGACACATTCTCTCCACACTTACCCATGTTTGACACATTCTCTCCACACTTACCCACCTTTGACACATTCTCTCCACACTTACCCATGTTTGACACATTCTCTCCACACTTACCTATGTTTGACACATTCTCTCCACACTTACCCATGTTTGACACATTCTCTCCACACTTACCCATGTTTGACACATTCTCTCCACACTTACCCATGTTTGACACATTCCCTCCACACGTACCCATGTTTGACACATTCTCTCCACACTTACCCATGTTTGACACATTCTCTCCACACTTACCCATGTTTGACACATTCTCTCTACACTTACCCATGTTTGACACATTTTCTCCACACTTACCCATGTTTGACACATTCTCTCCACACTTACCCATGTTTGACACATTCTCTCCACACTTACCCATGTTTGACACATTCTCTCCACACTTACCCATGTTTGACACATTCTCTGCACACTTACCCACCTTTGACACATACTCTCCACACTTACCCATGTTTGACACATTCTCTCCACACTTACCCATGTTTGACACATTCTCTCCACACTTACCCATGTTTGACACATTCTCTCCACACTTACCCACCTTTGACACATTCTCTCCACACTTACCCATGTTTGACACATTCTCTCCACACTTACCCATGTTTGACACATTCTCTCCACACTTACCCACCTTTGACACATTCTCTCCACACTTACCCATGTTTGACACATTCTCTCCACACTTACCCATGTTTGACACATTCTCTCCACACTTACCCATGTTTGACACATTCCCTCCACACTTACCCATGTTTGACACATTCTCTCCACACTTACCCATGTTTGACACATTCTCTCCACACTTACCCACCTTTGACACATTCTCTCCACACTTACCCATGTTTGACACATTCTCTCCACACTTACCCATGTTTGATACATTCTCTCCACACTTACCCATGTTTGACACATTCTCTCCACACTTACCCATGTTTGACACATTCTCTCCACACTTACCCATGTTTGACACATTCTCTCCACACTTACCCATGTTTGACACATTCTCTGCACACTTACCCACCTTTGACACATACTCTCCACACTTACCCATGTTTGACACATTCTCTCCACACTTACCCATGTTTGACACATTCTCTCCACACTTACCCATGTTTGACACATTCTCTCCACACTTACCCACCTTTGACACATTCTCTCCACACTTACCCATGTTTGACACATTCTCTCCACACTTACCCATGTTTGACACATTCTCTCCACACTTACCCACCTTTGACACATTCTCTCCACACTTACCCATGTTTGACACATTCTCTCCACACTTACCCATGTTTGACACATTCTCTCCACACTTACCCATGTTTGACACATTCCCTCCACACTTACCCATGTTTGACACATTCTCTCCACACTTACCCATGTTTGACACATTCTCTCCACACTTACCCACCTTTGACACATTCTCTCCACACTTACCCATGTTTGACACATTCTCTCCACACTTACCCATGTTTGATACATTCTCTCCACACTTACCCATGTTTGACACATTCTCTCCACACTTACCCATGTTTGACACATTCTCTCCACACTTACCCATGTTTGACACATTCTCTCCACACTTACCCATGTTTGACACATTCTCTCCACACTTACCCACCTTTGACACATTCTCTCCACACTTACCCATGTTTGACACATTCTCTGCACACTTACCCATGTTTGACACATTCTCTCCACACTTACCCATGTTTGACACATTCTCTCTACACTTACCCATGTTTGACACATTCCCTCCACACTTACCCATGTTTGACACATTCTCTCCACACTTACCCATGTTTGACACATTCTCTGCACACTTACCCATGTTTGACACATTCTCTCTACACTTACCCATGTTTGACACATTTTCTCCACACTTACCCATGTTTGACACATTCTCTCCACACTTACCCATGTTTGACACATTCTCTCCACACTTACCCATGTTTGACACATTCTCTCCACACTTACCCACCTTTGAAACATTCTCTCAACACTTACCCATGTTTGACACATTCTCTCCACACTTACCCATGTTTGACACATTTTAGATGCTTGATATTTCAGATTGATTACAAAACTGTAAGTAGGTCATCACACAAGTAAAGTCACACTCTCACATACTCTTAATTTACAATTATATATACTGTACATATATAAATATATCTACTGTACATACATACATACATATATATATATATATATATATATATATATATATATATATATATATATATATATATATATATATATATATATATATACACAGTATACACACCATTTTGGACAAGTCTGTGTTACACAAACTTACTGACAAAATGCAAGTTATATATTTATACTGTTTAATAGTTCTGTTTGACTTTTTTTTTTTTTTTTAAAGAATCTAAAGCAGTGGTCCCCAACCTTTTTGTAACTGGCCCCTGGCCCCCCCGGTCCGTGGGACTGGGGGGGCCAGGGGGGTTCATAAAAAGAAATACAATCATGTGTGCTTACGGACTGTATCCCTTGCAGACTGTATTGATATATATTGATATATAATGTAGGAAGCAGAATATTAATGAGTGTAAATGGGGGGAGGGAGGTTTTTTGTGTTGGTGCACTAATTGTAAGTGTATCTTGTGTTCTTTATGTTGATTTAATTAAAAAAATAAAAAATAAAAAATAAAAAATGTTTTTATTTCTTGTGCGGCCCATTACCAATCGATCCACGGACCGGTACCGGGCCATGGTCCGGTGGTTGGGGACCACAGTGGACTCCTTTTCCAAACTACTTTTTGGACTTTTTAGCAGAGCTGCAGTTTGTTGTTATGAGACCTACAGAGATGGCAAAGAAAAGAAAAAGGGTTGGTTGTTTCCTTTTTTTTATTAAAAGCTTTACAATATGACAAAAATATTGACTAGGACAAATAGAAAAGACACGTAATGGATGCCAGTGGGTCAGACCAAGCAGCCATGTTGGTGAAACTGTAGATGTTTGACATGACAATCTGCTTGGAGAAGAATTATATACAAGAACATCTTGGCTAGGAGGTGAGGTGAGGTAAGGTGAGGTGAGGTGAGGTGTTCCTAAACAAATGACAAATATATGTTACACAGAGAAGAGATCCTCCAATGAAAGCTTCTATCCAAGGGAAAGACAAATACCTTCTTGTGGTGTTACCAACATGGCTGCCAATCCTCCAATAGACAAATGATTTTAGTGCTGCCTTACACAAGGTCAAACAAGCCTTACACAAGGTCAAACAACAAATACTACTTCCTGGATTGTGAATTTTCTTTTTGTTTGTTTTGAGCGTGACCCTGGCACCCAGGAGTCTGACATCACAATCTGGAAGAGAGAGAGAGAGAGAGAGAATGAACACATGCAGCATGTGGAAGAGCAAGCACAAGATCAAATGTCAGCCACAATAATCCAGACTACGGCTCAATAATCCAGACTACGGCTCAATAATCCAGGGGTGTCCAGACTACGGCTCAATAATCCAGGGGTGTCCAGACTACGGCTCAATAATCCAGGGGTGTCCAGACTACGGCTCAATAATCCAGGGGTGTCCAGACTACGGCTCAATAATCCAGGGGTGTCCAGACTACGGCTCAATAATCCAGGGGTGTCCAGACTACGGCTCAATAATCCAGGGGTGTCCAGACTACGGCTCAATAATCCAGGGGTGTCCAGACTAGGGCTCAATAATACAGGGGTGTCCAGACTACGGCTCAATAATCCAGGGGTGTCCAGACTACGGCTCAATAATCCAGGGGTGTCCAGACTACGGCTCAATAATCCAGGGGTGTCCAGACTACGGCTCAATAATCCAGGGGTGTCCAGACTACGGCTCAATAATCCAGGGGTGTCCAGACTACGGCTCAATAATCCAGGGGTGTCCAGACTACGGCTCAATAATCCAGGGGTGTCCAGACTACGGCTCAATAATCCAGGGGTGTCCAGACTACGGCTCAATAATCCAGGGGTGTCCAGACTACGGCTCAATAATCCAGGGGTGTCCAGACTACGGCTCAATAATCCAGGGGTGTCCAGACTACGGCTCAATAATCCAGGGGTGTCCAGACTACGGCTCAATAATCCAGGGGTGTCCAGACTACGGCTCAATAATACAGGGGTGTCCAGACTACGGCTCAATAATCCAGGGGTGTCCAGACTACGGCTCAATAATCCAGGGGTGTCCAGACTACGGCTCAATAATCCAGGGGTGTCCAGCCACTTCATTTAATAAGGAATGTAATAACCCCCCCAACTTCATCTAAAGTATCATTGACAATATCATTGCTGCCATTTTCTTGTCATTCACTTTAATAACCATGAATTGCACTTATACAATCACAGCATTTACAGTATATATAAATGCTTATATACAGTTACTTTACATGGAGTGGGCTTTCGGCCAATTACTTTTAGCCCAATGTGGCCCCCAAGACACCCCTGCGATGATCTAATGAGCATAAATGCTCTAATTATATCTGGAATGTTTATTTACTGAAAGCACAGAGAGGAGAGGACAGAGCAGTAATTGGAAACAGGCAATAATTACACAGCAGTTATTTTCTTTTCATTTGAAAACTCACAGACATAACAAGCTCATTTTTAACTTGATAATAATTTGGGTGCCTGACAAGACCCACACGGACATGTTCGAGCAAGTCTTTCCCACAACACATAGCCAATAATGCAGCTACTGCCATCTTGTGGTGCTTATCAGGAGGTTGCTTACAGCCACAGCTATTATTGTCAAGCCTGTTGGAGCAACTATAGGAGACTCTGTGGTGAAGCTCCTGCTGTGCATCCATCTAAGCACATGGCACAATGTGGGCGTGGCAAACAAGTGACGTCATGCATTGTAAGCGGGACCAATGTGACACGGGTGTGACAGGAAGAAATGCTCTGACTCGCTTGGGGAGAATTGGTGTTGGCCCCACCTGCTGGTTTGCAAGTACACATTTTCAAACCCTATCTTTATAATGACCTGTTTTCTTACTTTTTCACGGATTAAAATCATCTTACCGTAAAGGGGAACTGTACTTTTTGGGGGAATCGTTCACAATCATTATGAAAGACATGATGATGGAGGGATTTTCTTTATGCATTCTAACTTGTAAATAAATGCAATCAAAAGTCTTCTTACAATGGAGCTTATGGAAGTCGCTCTATTCTGCCTATAAAGACCTTAAAAAACACCTTGTCTAATACACACCAGGTTTTATATACGCACTGTAAGTAATGTAGTAACATTTACTATAACATGTAATATATACATGATGTAAGTATATATGTCATGTAGTAACATTCATAATAACATGTCATATATACATGATGTAAGTATATATGTCATGTAGTAACATTCATAATAACATGTCATATATACATGATGTAAGTATATATGTCATGTAGTAACATTCATAATAACATGTAATATATACATGATGTAAGTATATATGTCATGTAGTAACATTCATAATAACATGTCATATATACATGATGTAAGTATATATGTCATGTAGTAACATTCATAATAACATGTAATATATACATGATGTAAGTATATATGTCATGTAGTAACATTCATAATAACATGTCATATATACATGATGTAAGTATATATGTCATGTAGTAACATTCATAATAACATGTAATATATACATGATGTAAGTATATATGTCATGTAGTAACATTCATAATAACATGTAATATATACATGATGTAAGTATATATGTCATGTAGTAACATTCATAATAACATGTAATATATACATGATGTAAGTATATATGTCATGTAGTAACATTCATAATAACATGTCATATATACATGATGTAAGTATATATGTCATGTAGTAACATTCATAATAACATGTAATATATACATGATGTAAGTATATATGTCATGTAGTAACATTCATAATAACATGT
Source organism: Entelurus aequoreus (assembly GCF_033978785.1). Classification (NCBI taxonomy): domain Eukaryota; kingdom Metazoa; phylum Chordata; class Actinopteri; order Syngnathiformes; family Syngnathidae; genus Entelurus; species Entelurus aequoreus. The sequence goes on along the minus strand of NC_084752.1, from coordinate 37,725,518 downwards.
CATATATACATGATGTAAGTATATATGTCATGTAGTAACATTCATAATAACATGTAATATATACATGATGTAAGTATATATGTCATGTAGTAACATTCATAATAACATGTAATATATACATGATGTAAGTATATATGTCATGTAGTAACATTCATAATAACATGTAATATATACATGATGTAAGTATATATGTCATGTAGTAACATTCATAATAACATGTAATATATACATAATGTAAGTATATATGTCATGTAGTAACATTCATAATAACATGTCATATATACATGATGTAAGTATATATGTCATGTAGTAACATTCATAATAACATGTAATATATACATGATGTAAGTATATATGTCATGTAGTAACATTCATAATAACATGTCATATATACATGATGTAAGTATATATGTCATGTAGTAACATTCATAATAACATGTAATATATACATGATGTAAGTATATATGTCATGTAGTAACATTCATAATAACATGTCATATATACATGATGTAAGTATATATGTCATGTAGTAACATTCATAATAACATGTAATATATACATGATGTAAGTATATATGTCATGTAGTAACATTCATAATAACATGTCATATATACATGATGTAAGTATATATGTCATGTAGTAACATTCATAATAACATGTAATATATACATAATGTAAGTATATATGTCATGTAGTAACATTCATAATAACATGTCATATATACATGATGTAAGTATATATGTCATGTAGTAACATTCATAATAACATGTAATATATACATGATGTAAGTATATATGTCATGTAGTAACATTCATAATAACATGTCATATATACATGATGTAAGTATATATGTCATGTAGTAACATTCATAATAACATGTAATATATACATGATGTAAGTATATATGTCATGTAGTAACATTCATAATAACATGTAATATATACATGATGTAAGTATATATGTCATGTAGTAACATTCATAATAACATGTCATATATACATGATGTAAGTATATATGTCATGTAGTAACATTCATAATAACATGTAATATATACATGATGTAAGTATATATGTCATGTAGTAACATTCATAATAACATGTCATATATACATGATGTAAGTATATATGTCATGTAGTAACATTCATAATAACATGTAATATATACATGATGTAAGTATATATGTCATGTAGTAACATTCATAATAACATGTCATATATACATGATGTAAGTATATATGTCATGTAGTAACATTCATAATAACATGTAATATATACATGATGTAAGTATATATGTCATGTAGTAACATTCATAATAACATGTCATATATACATGATGTAAGTATATATGTCATGTAGTAACATTCATAATAACATGTAATATATACATAATGTAAGTATATATGTCATGTAGTAACATTCATAATAACATGTCATATATACATGATGTAAGTATATATGTCATGTAGTAACATTCATAATAACATGTAATATATACATGATGTAAGTATATATGTCATGTAGTAACATTCATAATAACATGTCATATATACATGATGTAAGTATACATGTCATGTAGTAACATTCATAATAACATGTAATATATACATGATGTAAGTATATATGTCATGTAGTAACATTCATAATAACATGTAATATATACACGATGTAAGTATATATGTCATGTAGTAACATTCATAATAACATGTAATATATACATGATGTAAGTATATATGTCATGTAGTAACATTCATAATAACATGTAATATATACATGATGTAAGTATATATGTCATGTAGTAACATTCATAATAACATGTAATATATACATGATGTAAGTATATATGTCATGTAGTAACATTCATAATAACATGTCATATATACATGATGTAAGTATATATGTCATGTAGTAACATTCATAATAACATGTCATATATACATGATGTAAGTATATATGTCATGTAGTAACATTCATAATAACATGTAATATCTACACACTGTAAGTATGTATTTAATGTAGTAACATTTATTATAACATGTAATATTTACATATTTTCATCATTTTAAGCATACATGGCACATTCACTTCAAAAACACATCAAAACATCTTCATCACAGATTATTACTCGCTGCAGACTTCATGAGCGCCAACAAACATAATAAAACATCACTTACTGTACAATGTCTGCTGTCATTATGATGCAGACTGCTGTGTGTGTGTGACAAAGTGTCTTTCTCGACATTTCTGTGTAAAAATTGGCTGTCAAAGTGTACCAACTTGTTGGAATACGTCCTCAGCATTCTTCTGTCCAGGTGAGAGTTATGATTCATGTTCTACAATAAACTTCCAAAGAAGCAGCAGACCACTCAATCATGTAAACATAGGAACACACGCTAGCGATCACGTCGCCGCTAGAAATAGTTTGTCTGCGTTAGCACTTATAATAACAATATCACTAATACTTGTTCATATTTATAATAACAATATGACTAATACTTGTTCATATTTATAATAACAATATGACTAATACTTGTTCATATTTATAATAACAATATGACTAATACTTGTTCATATTTATAATAACAATATCACTAATACTTGTTAATATTTATAATAACAATATCACTAATACTTGTTAATATTTATAATAACAATATCACTAACTTGTTCATATTTATAATAACAATATGACTAATACTTGTTCATATTTATAATAACAATATGACTAATACTTGTTCATATTTATAATAACAATATGACTAATACTTGTTCATATTTATAATAACAATATCACTAATACTTGTTAATATTTATAATAACAATATCACTAATACTTGTTAATATTTATAATAACAATATCACTAACTTGTTCATATTTATAATAACAATATGACTAATACTTGTTCATATTTATAATAACAATATGACTAATACTTGTTCATATTTATAATAACAATATGACTAATACTTGCTCATATTTATAATAACAATATGACTAATACTTGTTCATATTTATAATAACAATATGACTAATACTTGCTCATATTCAAGTCACCAAATGTAAATGGAGTTTTTGGCACTTTCTGGATGGTTATTTATAGAGTTTTATGGGAGGAATAGAGGCCCTCCTATTGGCTCCGTTGTAAAGATATAGGAGTTACAATGTAGTATACAAAGGAGTTACAATGTAGTATACAAAGGAGTTACAATGTAGTATACAAAGAAATGCGTCCGTCGTCATGTCTTTCATAAAGATTGTGAAACATACGAAAATCCCCCCGAAAAGTGCAGTTCCCCTTCAAATTTAGAGATGGCTATTGTTTACATTTCAACCGATACGGCTGCCAATTGGGTTGGGTTGACACCATCTTATTGTGTCATTATTCAAAAATGATTGCAGGTTGTTTAGAAGGTCAACAGTCTTCTTACCTGCTGGCTTTGAAGCCTTTGAGCTTCTGGACAAAGAAACTCTCCAGAACCTCGGCACACTGGTAGAAGGGCGAGTCGCTGGGGTTGTAGTAGCGGCAGTTGTCGAAGATTTTGGTCATGTCTGCTACAAACTCTGTTAGCCTCACGTAGCCACGCTTCTGCAACCTCTCCTCCATGCTGGACAGGTCTGAGGTGACACACAGGTGGGATGGTGAACAATGCTACTAGTTTATTAAACACTTCTGCAACCTCTCCTCCATGCTGGACAGGTCTGAGGTGACACACAGGTGGGATGGTGAACAATGCTACTAGTTTATTAAACGCTTCTGCAACCTCTCCTCCATGCTGGACAGGTCTGAGGTGACACAGGTGGGATGGTGAACAATGCTACTAGTTTATTAAACACTTCTGCAACCTCTCCTCCATGCTGGACAGGTCTGAGGTGACACACAGGTGGGATGGTGAACAATGCTACTAGTTTATTAAACACTACTGCAACCTCTCCTCCATGTTGGACAGGTCTGAGGTGACACACAGGTGGGATGGTGAACAATGCTACTAGTTTATTAAACACTTCTGCAACCTCTCCTCCATGTTGGACAGGTCTGAGGTGACACACAGGTGGGAGGGTGAACAATGCTACTAGTTTATTAAACACTTCTGCAACCTCTCCTCCATGCTGGACAGGTCTGAGGTGACACACAGGTGGGATGGTGAACAATGCTACTAGTTTATTAAACACTACTGCAACCTCTCCTCCATGTTGGACAGGTCTGAGGTGACACACAGGTGGGATGGTGAACAATGCTACTAGTTTATTAAACACTTCTGCAACCTCTCCTCCATGTTGGACAGGTCTGAGGTGACACACAGGTGGGAGGGTGAACAATGCTACTAGTTTATTAAACACTTCTGCAACCTCTCCTCCATGTTGGACAGGTCTGAGGTGACACACAGGTGGGATGGTGAACAATGCTACTAATTTATTAAACACTTCTGCAACCTCTCCTCCATGCTGGACAGGTCTGAGGTGACACAGGTGGGATGGTGAACAATGCTACTAGTTTATTAAACACTTCCTTGTGGTCCACGTCAGGGATTCTTAACCTTTTGGACCACTGAAATATTAACACTCAATTAGTAATCTTACTCTTGATTTGAATCCTATCCAATAATCATAGCTAAACTACTTACAGTTGAACAAGATCAGACTTGTCAAATGACAGAAAACCAAGGCTTAGGTCAGGCTGATTACAGACTTAAAGGCCTACTGAAATGAATTGTTTTAATTTAAACGGGGATAGCAGATCTATTCTATGTGTCATACTTGATCATTTCGCGATATTGCCATATTTTTGCTGAAAGGATTTAGTAGAGAACATCGACGATAAAGATTGCAACTTTTGGTATCTGATAAAAAAAAGGCTTGCACCTACCGGAAGTAGCGTGACGTAGTCAGTTGAACATATACGCAAAGTTCCCTATTGTTTACAATGATGGCCGCATGAAGTGAGAGAGATTCGGACCGAGAAAGCGACAATTTCCCCATTAATTTGAGCGAGGATGAAAGATTTGTGGATGAGTAAAGTGCAAGTGAAGGACTAGTGGGGAGTTGAAGCTATTCAGATAGGGAAGATGCTGTGAGAGGCGGGTGGGACCTGATATTCAGCTGGGAATGACTACAACAGTAAATAAACACAAGACATATATATGCTCTATTAGCCACAACACAACCAGGCTTATATTTAATATGCCACAAATTAATCCTGCATAAAAACACCTGCGTCTTTGTTATGCTAGCTCCTCTGCTAGCTCCTAGCTCCATAGAACACGCCAATACAATTCAAACACATGATCAACACACACAATCACTCAGCCCAAAAGACCGTTCACCTAACCCAAGGTTCATAAAGCTTATATATTTTAAAAAAGTTACGTACATACGCAAAAAAAAGCCAAAGCTGCATACTCACAGTAGCACGTCTGCGTCTTTGTCATCCAAATCAAAGTAATCCTGGTAAGAGTCTGTGTTGTCCCAGTTCTCTACAGGCGTCTGTGTATCCAAGTCAAAAGTCCTCCTGGTTAGAGTCTCTGTTATCCGAGTTCTTCCATCTTGACTGCATCTTTCGGGAATGTAAACAAAGAAGCGCCGGCTGTGTACTGTTGTGGCTGACTACGTTCGAAAAATACGTCCATTTCGCACCGACAACTTTCTTCTTTGCTTGCTCGGCTTCCTTCTCCATAATGCAATGAACATGATTGCAACAGATTCACCAACACAGATGTCCAGAATACTGTGGAATTATGAAATGAAAACAGAGCTTTTTCGTATTGGCTTCAATGTGGAAGGCATACCCGTGTTCCCCGGTCTACGTCACGCGCATACGGCATCCTCAGAGGCGTTTCGAACCGGAAGTTTAGCGGCAAATTTAAAATGTCACTTTATAAGTTAACCCGGCCATATTGGCATGTGTTATAATGTTAAGATGTCATCATTGATATATAAACTATCAGACTGCGTGGTCGCTAGTAGTGGCTTTCAGTAGGCCTTTAAATATTACACAAAAGAAGGAACGGATGACAAATAAATTGACATGCAATTACACAGTGCTAGAAATAAATTATATATATTTCTTAAATAAACTTAAAGTATACAGCTTCACCACTTTAGTCATCATTTTTGCGATTAAGAAACTTCTCATTGACTTTAAAGTGTATTACAGCTGAGGAACAGGTATTGTGATGGTTAAGAAACACTGGTCTAGATCAGTGGTCCCCAACCACCGGGCCGCGGCCTGGACCGATTGGTACCGGGCCGCGCAAGAAATTATTATTTTATTTTTTTATTTTTTATTTTTTAATTAAATCAACATAAAAAACACAATATATACATGATATATCAATATAGATCAATACAGTCTACAGGGATACAGTCCGTAAGCACACATGATTGTATTTCTTTATAAAAAAAAACAAACCCCAAAACATTCCAGGTGAAACTCAAAAAAAGTGAATATCTTGCAAAGGTTGCTTTATTCCAGTAATTGGATTTACAAAGTAATAATAATAAAAATAATAATAGATTTTATTTGTAAAAAGCACTTTATGTTGAGCAAACAACCTCAAAGTACCACAGTGTAAAAAAAAAAATTGTAATAATAATAATAAAAGATAATAAAAATATAAAAAAAGTAACATATGATAGGCTCATAACATGCCACTCCAAATATGTGAAGCCTTCTTTTCATATCATTTGGATTATTTAAAATTCACAGCTTATAAAAACATTGAATTGAAAATCTGAGAAAATGTTTTCAGAAAGTGTAAGCAGAAGCTTGTGGATGGCTACCAAAAGTGGTCAAGTGGTCAAGCAGAAGCTTGTGGATGGCTACCAAAAGTGGTCAAGTGGTCAAGCAGAAGCTTGTGGATGGCTACCAAAAGTGGTCAAGTGGTCAAGCAGAAGCTTGTGGATGGCTACCAAAAGTGGTCAAGTGGTCAAGCAGAAGCTTGTGGATGGCTACCAAAAGTGGTCAAGTGGTCAAGCAGAAGCTTGTGGATGGCTACCAAAAGTGGTCAAGTGGTCAAGCAGAAGCTTGTGGATGGCTACCAAAAGTGGTCAAGTGGTCAAGCAGAAGCTTGTGGATGGCTACCAAAAGTGGTCAAGCAGAAGCTTGTGGATGGCTACCAAAAGTGGTCAAGTGGTCAAGTAGAAGCTTGTGGATGGCTATCAAAAGTGGTCAAGTGGTCAAGCAGAAGCTTGTGGATGGCTACCAAAAGTGGTCAAGTGGTCAAGCAGAAGTTTGTGGATGGCTACCAAAAGTGGTCAAGTGGTCAAGCAGAAGCTTGTGGATGGCTACCAAAAGTGGTCAAGTGGTCAAGCAGAAGCTTGTGGATGGCTACCAAAAGTGGTCAAGTGGTCAAGCAGAAGCTTGTGGATGGCTACCAAAAGTGGTCAAGTGGTCAAGCAGAAGCTTGTGGATGGCTACCAAAAGTGGTCAAGTGGTCAAGCAGAAGCTTGTGGATGGCTACCAAAAGTGGTCAAGTGGTCAAGCAGAAGCTTGTGGATGGCTACCAAAAGTGGTCAAGTGGTCAAGCAGAAGCTTGTGGATGGCTACCAAAAGTGGTCAAGTGGTCAAGCAGAAGCTTGTGGATGGCTACCAAAAGTGGTCAAGCAGAAGCTTGTGGATGGCTACCAAAAGTGGTCAAGTGGTCAAGTAGAAGCTTGTGGATGGCTATCAAAAGTGGTCAAGTGGTCAAGCAGAAGCTTGTGGATGGCTACCAAAAGTGGTCAAGTGGTCAAGCAGAAGTTTGTGGATGGCTACCAAAAGTGGTCAAGTGGTCAAGCAGAAGCTTGTGGATGGCTACCAAAAGTGGTCAAGTGGTCAAGCAGAAGCTTGTGGATGGCTACCAAAAGTGGTCAAGTGGTCAAGCAGAAGCTTGTGGATGGCTACCAAAAGTGGTCAAGTGGTCAAGCAGAAGCTTGTGGATGGCTACCAAAAGTGGTCAAGTGGTCAAGCAGAAGCTTGTGGATGGCTACCAAAAGTGGTCAAGTGGTCAAGCAGAAGCTTGTGGATGGCTACCAAAAGTGGTCAAGTGGTCAAGCAGAAGCTTGTGGATGGCTACCAAAAGTGGTCAAGTGGTCAAGCAGAAGCTTGTGGATGGCTACCAAAAGTGGTCAAGTGGTCAAGCAGAAGCTTGTGGATGGCTACCAAAAGTGGTCAAGTGGTCAAGCAGAAGCTTGTGGATGGCTACCAAAAGTGGTCAAGCAGAAGCTTGTGGATGGCTACCAAAAGTGGTCAAGTGGTCAAGTAGAAGCTTGTGGATGGCTATCAAAAGTGGTCAAGTGGTCAAGCAGAAGCTTGTGGATGGCTACCAAAAGTGGTCAAGTGGTCAAGCAGAAGTTTGTGGATGGCTACCAAAAGTGGTCAAGTGGTCAAGCAGAAGCTTGTGGATGGCTACCAAAAGTGGTCAAGTGGTCAAGCAGAAGCTTGTGGATGGCTACCAAAAGTGGTCAAGTGGTCAAGCAGAAGCTTGTGGATGGCTACCAAAAGTGGTCAAGTGGTCAAGCAGAAGCTTGTGGATGGCTACCAAAAGTGTCTTATTGCAGGTCAACTTGCCAAGTAAGCAAATATTAACATTGCTGTATGTATACTTTTCACCCTCACATTTTCAGTAGAGCCATAATAAATTCATCAAAGAAGCAAACTTCATGAATGTTTTAGTGAGCAACAAGTATGTGCTCCAATCACTACATCACAACAAGTATGTGCTCCAATCACTACATCACAACAACAAGTATGTGCTCCAATCACTACATCACAACAAGTATGTGCTCCAATCACTACATCACAACAAGTATGTGCTCCAATCACTACATCACAACAACAAGTATGTGCTCCAATCACTACATCACAACAACAACAAGTATGTGCTCCAATCACTACATCACAACAAGTATGTGCTCCAATCACTACATCACAACAACTATGTGCTCCAATCACTACATCACAACAAGTATGTGCTCCAATCACTACATCACAACAAGTATGTGCTCCAATCACTACATCACAACAAGTATGTGCTCCAATCACTACATCACAACAACTATGTGCTCCAATCACTACATCACAACAAGTATGTGCTCCAATCACTACATCACAACAACTATGTGCTCCAATCACTACATCACAAGTATGTGCTCCAATCACTACATCACAACAAGTATGTGCTCCAACCACTACATCACAACAACTATGTGCTCCAATCACTACATCACAACAACAAGTATGTGCTCCAATCACTACATCACAACAAGTATGTGCTCCAATCACTACATCACAACAAGTATGTGCTCCAATCACTACATCACAACAACTATGTGCTCCAATCACTACATCACAACAACTATGTGCTCCAATCACTACATCACAACAACTATGTGCTCCAATCACTACATCACAACAACAAGTATGTGCTCCAATCACTACATCACAACAACAACAAGTATGTGCTCCAATCACTACATCACAACAAGTATGTGCTCCAATCACTACATCACAACAACTATGTGCTCCAATCACTACATCACAACAACAAGTATGTGCTCCAATCACTACATCACAACAACAACAAGTATGTGCTCCAATCACTACATCACAACAAGTATGTGCTCCAATCACTACATCACAACAACTATGTGCTCCAATCACTACATCACAACAAGTATGTGCTCCAATCACTACATCACAACAAGTATGTGTTCCAATCACTACATCACAACAAGTATGTGCTCCAATCACTACATCACAACAAGTATGTGCTCCAATCACTACATCACAACAAGTATGTGCTCCAATCACTACATCACAACAACAACAAGTATGTGCTCCAATCACTACATCACAACAACAACAAGTATGTGCTCCAATCACTACATCACAACAAGTATGTGCTCCAATCACTACATCACAACAACAACAAGTATGTGCTCCAATCACTACATCACAACAACAACAAGTATGTGCTCCAATCACTACATCACAACAACAACAAGTATGTGCTCCAATCACTACATTACAACAACAACAAGTATGTGCTCCAATCACTACATCACAACAAGTATGTGCTCCAATCACTACATCACAACAACAACAAGTATGTGCTCCAATCACTACATCACAACAAGTATGTGCTCCAATCACTACATCACAACAAGTATGTGCTCCAATCACTACATCACAACAACAACAAGTATGTGCTCCAATCACTACATCACAACAACAACAAGTATGTGCTCCAATCACTACATCACAACAACAACAAGTATGTGCTCCAATCACTACATCACAACAACAACAAGTATGTGCTCCAATCACTACATCACAACAACAACAAGTATGTGCTCCAATCACTACATCACAACAACAACAAGTATGTGCTCCAATCACTACATCACAACAACAACAAGTATGTGCTCCAATCACTACATCACAACAAGTATGTGCTCCAATCACTACATCACAACAACAACAAGTATGTGCTCCAATCACTACATCACAACAACAACAACAAGTATGTGCTCCAATCACTACATCACAACAACAACAAGTATGTGCTCCAATCACTACATCACAACAACAACAAGTATGTGCTCCAATCACTACATCACAACAAGTATGTGCTCCAATCACTACATCACAACAAGTATGTGCTCCAATCACTACATCACAACAACAACAAGTATGTGCTCCAATCACTACATCACAACAAGTTGTAGAAATGATTGTAAAGTCAAGACAGCCATGACAGGATGTTGTTTACACGTGTATGTACACTTTTGACCAGGACTGTACATCACATGTTATCAATATCAATAAAATAATGGATTCAGTAAAATGTTTGATAATTGTTTTTTTCTGATTGGTCAGAAGAAAGCGGGAGTTAAGAAGCAAGGTTGGTTGCATGAACAAAGGCACTCGCTAACCCAGCAAGGCAGGAAGTGATCACTGGTCAGTGGTCAGTGACACACTAACACTATCAACTACCAGGTTTGGTGATCACTGGTCAGTGGTCAGTGACACACTAACACTATCAACTACCAGGTTTGGTGATCACTGGTCAGTGGTCAGTGACACACTAACACTATCAACTACCAGGTTTGGTGATCACTGGTCAGTGGTCAGTGACACACTAACACTATCAACTACCAGGTTTGGTTGACCATCTTGTTGTCTGCCGGTTCAATCTTTACATGAAGTAGGAAAAGAAACCAACAGTGAGTGAGGGACAAGCGGTAGAAAATGGATGGATGGGTTTTAAGAGGCTATTGTTGTAGGGATTGTTGGTGACCAACCCCAAGATGCAGAGATGGCAGGAAAACATGATTTACTGCTCAAAAGAAATGCAGGAAAACAGGACTCAGGAACCACCAAACTGCTAACAGGAAACCAAGAAACAAGGAGCTAGGAGACAGCAAACTGCTAACAGGAAACCAAGAAACAAGGAGCTAGGAGACAGCAAACTGCTAACAGGAAACCAAGAAACAAGGAGCTAGGAGACAGCAAACTGCTAACAGGAAACCAAGAAACAAGGAGCTAGGAGACAGCAAACTGCTAACAGGAAACCAAGAAACAAGGAGCTAGGACACAGCAAACTGCTAACAGGAAACCAAGAAACAAGGAGCTAGGACACAGCAAACTGCTAACAGGAAACCAAGAAACAAGGAGCTAGGACACAGCAAACTGCTAACAGGAAACCAAGAAACAAGGAGCTAGGAGACAGCAAACTGCTAACAGGAAACCAAGAAACAAGGAGCTAGGAGACAGCAAACTGCTAACAGGAAACCAAGAAACAAGGAGCTAGGAGACAGCAAACAGCTAACAGGAAACCAAGAAACAAGGAGCTAGGAGACAGCAAACTGCTAACAGGAAACCAAGAAACAAGCAGCTAGGAGACAGCAAACTGCTAACAGGAAACCAAGAAACAAGGAGCTAGGAGACAGCAAACTGCTAACAGGAAACCAAGAAACAAGGAGCTAGGAGACAGCAAACTGCTAACAGGAAACCAAGAAACAAGGAGCTAGGAGACAGCAAACTGCTAACAGGAAACCAAGAAACAAGGAGCTAGGACACAGCAAACTGCTAACAGGAAACCAAGAAACAAGGAGCTAGGAGACAGCAAACTGCTAACAGGAAACCAAGAAACAAGGAGCTAGGAGACAGCAAACTGCTAACAGGAAACCAAGAAACAAGGAGCTAGGAGACAGCAAACTGCTAACAGGAAACCAAGAAACAAGGAGCTAGGACACAGCAAACTGCTAACAGGAAACCAAGAAACAAGGAGCTAGGAGACAGCAAACTGCTAACAGGAAACCAAGAAACAAGGAGCTAGGAGACAGCAAACTGCTAACAGGAAACCAAGAAACAAGGAGCTAGGAGACACCAAACTGCTAACAGGAAACCAAGAAACAAGGAGCTAGGAGACAGCAAACTGCTAACAGGAAACCAAGAAACAAGGAGCTAGGAGACAGCAAACTGCTAACAGGAAACCAAGAAACAAGGAGCTAGGAGACAGCAAACTGCTAACAGGAAACCAAGAAACAAGGAGCTAGGAGACAGCAAACTGCTAACAGGAAACCAAGAACAAGGAGCTAGGACACAGCAAACTGCTAACAGGAAACCAAGAAACAAGGAGCTAGGACACAGCAAACTGCTAACAGGAAACCAAGAAACAAGGAGCTAGGACACAGCAAACTGCTAACAGGAAACCAAGAAACAAGGAGCTAGGAGACAGCAAACTGCTAACAGGAAACCAAGAAACAAGGAGCTAGGAGACAGCAAACTGCTAACAGGAAACCAAGAAACAAGGAGCTAGGAGACAGCAAACAGCTAACAGGAAACCAAGAAACAAGGAGCTAGGAGACAGCAAACTGCTAACAGGAAACCAAGAAACAAGGAGCTAGGAGACAGCAAACTGCTAACAGGAAACCAAGAAACAAGGAGCTAGGAGACAGCAAACTGCTAACAGGAAACCAAGAAACAAGGAGCTAGGAGACAGCAAACTGCTAACAGGAAACCAAGAAACAAGGAGCTAGGAGACAGCAAACTGCTAACAGGAAACCAAGAAACAAGGAGCTAGGACACAGCAAACTGCTAACAGGAAACCAAGAAACAAGGAGCTAGGAGACAGCAAACTGCTAACAGGAAACCAAGAAACAAGGAGCTAGGAGACAGCAAACTGCTAACAGGAAACCAAGAAACAAGGAGCTAGGAGACAGCAAACTGCTAACAGGAAACCAAGAAACAAGGAGCTAGGACACAGCAAACTGCTAACAGGAAACCAAGAAACAAGGAGCTAGGAGACAGCAAACTGCTAACAGGAAACCAAGAAACAAGGAGCTAGGAGACAGCAAACTGCTAACAGGAAACCAAGAAACAAGGAGCTAGGAGACACCAAACTGCTAACAGGAAACCAAGAAACAAGGAGCTAGGAGACAGCAAACTGCTAACAGGAAACCAAGAAACAAGGAGCTAGGAGACACCAAACTGCTAACAGGAAACCAAGAAACAAGGAGCTAGGACACAGCAAACTGCTAACAGGAAACCAAGAAACAAGGAGCTAGGAGACAGCAAACAGCTAACAGGAAACCAAGAAACAAGGAGCTAGGAGACAGCAAACTGCTAACAGGAAACCAAGAAACAAGGAGCTAGGAGACAGCAAACAGCTAACAGGAAACCAAGAAACAAGGAGCTAGGAGACAGCAAACTGCTAACAGGAAACCAAGAAACAAGGAGCTAGGAGACAGCAAACAGCTAACAGGAAACCAAGAAACAAGGAGCTAGGAGACAGCAAACTGCTAACAGGAAACCAAGAAACAAGGAGCTAGGAGACAGCAAACTGCTAACAGGAAACCAAGAAACAAGGAGCTAGGAGACAGCAAACTGCTAACAGGAAACCAAGAAACAAGGAGCTAGGACACAGCAAACTGCTAACAGGAAACCAAGAAACAAGGAGCTAGGAGACAGCAAACTGCTAACAGGAAACCAAGAAACAAGGAGCTAGGAGACACCAAACTGCTAACAGGAAACCAAGAAACAAGGAGCTAGGACACAGCAAACTGCTAACAGGAAACCAAGAAACAAGGAGCTAGGAGACAGCAAACAGCTAACAGGAAACCAAGAAACAAGGAGCTAGGAGACACCAAACTGCTAACAGGAAACCAAGAAACAAGGAGCTAGGACACAGCAAACTGCTAACAGGAAACCAAGAAACAAGGAGCTAGGAGACAGCAAACAGCTAACAGGAAACCAAGAAACAAGGAGCTAGGACACAGCAAACTGCTAACAGGAAACCAAGAAACAAGGAGCTAGGACACAGCAAACTGCTATCAGGAACCAGCAAACAGGAAGAGCTCACAGCAAACAGGAAGAGCTCACAGCAAACAGTTTCCAGCTAGTAATACTCCAGCACTGACTGGATGGCGAGGCAGGTATCAATAGTGGGCTGATTGGCAATTGCCACCAGGTGTGCCAGACTGCCAATCAGGTACAGGTGAGGGAAACAAGCGCTCAGGGAGACGTACAGGAAAAGGAACCAAAGTAAGAGCGCTGACAGGAAATAAAAGACAAAGAGAGGAACAAGTCAAAGTGTTAAGTGTCCAATGTGATTGTAGAATTGTGTTTTGTTGACTTTTACTTTCAGCTTTGACAGCTGAGGGATTATAAAGAGGACGGCTACATTTCAAGTCTAAATGGATTATATTTCCCTCCCAGTCCTTATTTTCAATAGGTCATAAATAATACGCTTTTTAGTCCTATCACCCAGCCCTATGTTGACCAAGTGAAATAGTCACCAACTAATAATACAACTGACTAGTTCAAGCCCTATGTTGACCAAGTGAAATAGGCACCAACTAATACAACTGACTAGTTCAAGCCCTATGTTGACCAAGTGAAATAGTCACCAACTAATACAACTGACTAGTTCAAGCCCTATGTTGACCAAGTGAAATAGGCACCAACTAATACAACTGACTAGTTCAAGCCCTATGTTGACCAAGTGAAATAGGCACCAACTAATAATACAACTGACTAGTTCAAGCCCTATGTTGACCAAGTGAAATAGGCACCAACTAATACAACTGACTAGTTCAAGCCCTATGTTGACCAAGTGAAATAGGCACCAACTAATACAACTGACTAGTTCAAGCCCTATGTTGACCAAGTGAAATAGGCACCAACTAATACAACTGACTAGTTCAAGCCCTATGTTGACCAAGTGAAATAGGCACCAACTAATACAACTGACTAGTTCAAGCCCTATGTTGACCAAGTGAAATAGGCACCAACTAATAATACAACTGACTAGTTCAAGCCCTATGTTGACCAAGTGAAATAGGCACCAATAATACAACTGACTAGTTCAAGCCCTATGTTGACCAAGTGAAATAGGCACCAACTAATACAACTGACTAGTTCAAGCCCTATGTTGACCAAGTGAAATAGGCACCAACTAATAATACAACTGACTAGTTCAAGCCCTATGTTGACCAAGTGAAATAGGCACCAACTAATACAACTGACTAGTTCAAGCCCTATGTTGACCAAGTGAAATAGGCACCAACTAATAATACAACTGACTAGTTCAAGCCCTATGTTGACCAAGTGAAATAGTCCACACAACTAATACAACTGACTAGTTCAAGCCCTATGTTGACCAAGTGAAATAGGCACCAACTAATACAACTGACTAGTTCAAGCCCTATGTTGACCAAGTGAAATAGGCACCAACTAATAATACAACTGACTAGTTCAAGCCCTATGTTGACCAAGTGAAATAGGCACCAACTAATAATACAACTGACTAGTTCAAGCCCTATGTTGACCAAGTGAAATAGTCACCAACTAATACAACTGACTAGTTCAAGCCCTATGTTGACCAAGTGAAATAGGCACCAACTAATAATACAACTGACTAGTTCAAGCCCTATGTTGACCAAGTGAAATAGGCACCAACTAATACAACTGACTAGTTCAAGCCCTATGTTGACCAAGTGAAATAGGCACCAACTAATACAACTGACTAGTTCAAGCCCTATGTTGACCAAGTGAAATAGGCACCAACTAATACAACTGACTAGTTCAAGCCCTATGTTGACCAAGTGAAATAGGCACCAACTAATAATACAACTGACTAGTTCAAGCCCTATGTTGACCAAGTGAAATAGTCACCAACTAATAATACAACTGACTAGTTCAAGCCCTATGTTGACCAAGTGAAATAGGCACCAACTAATACAACTGACTAGTTCAAGCCTATGTTGACCAAGTGAAATAGGCACCAACTAATAATACAACTGACTAGTTCAAACCCTATGTTGACCAAGTGAAATAGTCACCAACTAATAATACAACTGACTAGTTCAAGCCCTATGTTGACCAAGTGAAATAGGCACCAACTAATAATACAACTGACTATTTCAAGCCCTATGTTGACCAAGTGAAATAGTCACCAACTAATAATACAACTGACTAGTTCAAGCCCTATGTTGACCAAGTGAAATAGGCACCAACTAATACAACTGACTAGTTCAAGCCCTATGTTGACCAAGTGAAATAGGCACCAACTAATACAACTGACTAGTTCAAGCCCTATGTTGACCAAGTGAAATAGGCACCAACTAATAATACAACTGACTAGTTCAAGCCCTATGTTGACCAAGTGAAATAGGCACCAACTAATACAACTGACTAGTTCAAGCCCTATGTTGACCAAGCTGAAATAGGCACCAACTAATACAACTGACTAGTTCAAGCCCTATGTTGACCAAGTGAAATAGGCACCAACTAATACAACTGACTAGTTCAAGCCCTATGTTGACCAAGTGAAATAGGCACCAACTAATAATACAACTGACTAGTTCAAGCCCTATGTTGACCAAGTGAAATAGGCACCAACTAATACAACTGACTAGTTCAAGCCCTATGTTGACCAAGTGAAATAGTCACCAACTAATACAACTGACTAGTTCAAGCCCTATGTTGACCAAGTGAAATAGGCACCAACTAATACAACTGACTAGTTCAAGCCCTATGTTGACCAAGTGAAATAGGCACCAACTAATACAACTGACTAGTTCAAGCCCTATGTTGACCAAGTGAAATAGGCACCAACTAATACAACTGACTAGTTCAAGCCCTATGTTGACCAAGTGAAATAGGCACCAACTAATAATACAACTGACTAGTTCAAGCCCTATGTTGACCAAGTGAAATAGGCACCAACTAATAATACAACTGACTAGTTCAAGCCCTATGTTGACCAAGTGAAATAGGCACCAACTAATACAACTGACTAGTTCAAGCCCTATGTTGACCAAGTGAAATAGGCACCAACTAATAATACAACTGACTAGTTCAAGCCCTATGTTGACCAAGTGAAATAGGCACCAACTAATACAACTGACTAGTTCAAGCCCTATGTTGACCAAGTGAAATAGGCACCAACTAATAATACAACTGACTAGTTCAAAGCCCTATGTTGACCAAGTGAAATAGGCACCAACTAATACAACTGACTAGTTCAAGCCCTATGTTGACCAAGTGAAATAGGCACCAACTAATACAACTGACTAGTTCAAGCCCTATGTTGACCAAGTGAAATAGGCACCAACTAATAATACAACTGACTAGTTCAAGCCCTATGTTGACCAAGTGAAATAGGCACCAACTAATACAACTGACTAGTTCAAGCCCTATGTTGACCAAGTGAAATAGTCACCAACTAATAATACAACTGACTAGTTCAAGCCCTATGTTGACCAAGTGAAATAGGCACCAACTAATAATACAACTGACTAGTTCAAGCCCTATGTTGACCAAGTGAAATAGTCACCAACTAATAATACAACTGACTAGTTCAAGCCCTATGTTGACCAAGTGAAATAGGCACCAACTAATACAACTGACTAGTTCAAGCCCTATGTTGACCAAGTGAAATAGGCACCAACTAATACAACTGACTAGTTCAAGCCCTATGTTGACCAAGTGAAATAGGCACCAACTAATAATACAACTGACTAGTTCAAGCCCTATGTTGACCAAGTGAAATAGTCACCAACTAATACAACTGACTAGTTCAAGCCCTATGTTGACCAAGTGAAATAGGCACCAACTAATACAACTGACTAGTTCAAGCCTATGTTGACCAAGTGAAATAGGCACCAACTAATAATACAACTGACTAGTTCAAGCCCTATGTTGACCAAGTGAAATAGGCACCAACTAATAATACAACTGACTAGTTCAAGCCCTATGTTGACCAAGTGAAATAGGCACCAACTAATAATACAACTGACTAGTTCAAGCCCTATGTTGACCAAGTGAAATAGTCACCAACTAATAATACAACTGACTAGTTCAAGCCCTATGTTGACCAAGTGAAATAGGCACCAACTAATAATACAACTGACTAGTTCAAGCCCTATGTTGACCAAGTGAAATAGGCACCAACTAATAATACAACTGACTAGTTCAAGCCCTATGTTGACCAAGTGAAATAGGCACCAACTAATACAACTGACTAGTTCAAGCCCTATGTTGACCAAGTGAAATAGGCACCAACTAATACAACTGACTAGTTCAAGCCCTATGTTGACCAAGTGAAATAGGCACCAACTAATAATACAACTGACTAGTTCAAGCCCTATGTTGACCAAGTGAAATAGGCACCAACTAATACAACTGACTAGTTCAAGCCCTATGTTGACCAAGTGAAATAGGCACCAACTAATAATACAACTGACTAGTTCAAACCCTATGTTGACCAAGTGAAATAGTCACCAACTAATAATACAACTGACTAGTTCAAGGCCCTATGTTGACCAAGTGAAATAGGCACCAACTAATAATACAACTGACTAGTTCAAGCCCTATGTTGACCAAGTGAAATAGGCACCAACTAATACAACTGACTAGTTCAAGCCCTATGTTAACCAAGTGAAATAGTCACCAACTAATAATACAACTGACTAGTTCAAGCCTATGTTGACCAAGTGAAATAGGCACCAACTAATACAACTGACTAGTTCAAGCCCTATGTTGACCAAGTGAAATAGGCACCAACTAATACAACTGACTAGTTCAAGCCCTATGTTGACCAAGTGAAATAGGCACCAACTAATAATACAACTGACTAGTTCAAGCCCTATGTTGACCAAGTGAAATAGGCACCAACTAATACAACTGACTAGTTCAAGCCCTATGTTGACCAACTGAAATAGGCACCAACTAATACAACTGACTAGTTCAAGCCCTATGTTGACCAAGTGAAATAGGCACCAACTAATACAACTGACTAGTTCAAGCCCTATGTTGACCAAGTGAAATAGGCACCAACTAATAATACAACTGACTAGTTCAAGCCCTATGTTGACCAAGTGAAATAGGCACCAACTAATACAACTGACTAGTTCAAGCCCTATGTTGACCAAGTGAAATAGTCACCAACTAATACAACTGACTAGTTCAAGCCCTATGTTGACCAAGTGAAATAGGCACCAACTAATACAACTGACTAGTTCAAGCCCTATGTTGACCAAGTGAAATAGGCACCAACTAATAATACAACTGACTAGTTCAAGCCCTATGTTGACCAAGTGAAATAGGCACCAATAATACAACTGACTAGTTCAAGCCCTATGTTGACCAAGTGAAATAGGCACCAACTAATACAACTGACTAGTTCAAGCCCTATGTTGACCAAGTGAAATAGGCACCAACTAATAATACAACTGACTAGTTCAAACCCTATGTTGACCAAGTGAAATAGTCACCAACTAATAATACAACTGACTAGTTCAAGCCCTATGTTGACCAAGTGAAATAGGCACCAACTAATAATACAACTGACTAGTTCAAGCCCTATGTTGACCAAGTGAAATAGTCACCAACTAATAATACAACTGACTAGTTCAAGCCCTATGTTGACCAAGTGAAATAGGCACCAACTAATACAACTGACTAGTTCAAGCCCTATGTTGACCAAGTGAAATAGGCACCAACTAATACAACTGACTAGTTCAAGCCCTATGTTGACCAAGTGAAATAGGCACCAACTAATAATACAACTGACTAGTTCAAGCCCTATGTTGACCAAGTGAAATAGGCACCAACTAATACAACTGACTAGTTCAAGCCCTATGTTGACCAAGTGAAATAGTCACCAACTAATACAACTGACTAGTTCAAGCCCTATGTTGACCAAGTGAAATAGGCACCAACTAATAATACAACTGACTAGTTCAAGCCCTATGTTGACCAAGTGAAATAGTCACCAACTAATAATACAACTGACTAGTTCAAGCCCTATGTTGACCAAGTGAAATAGTCACCAACTAATAATACAACTGACTAGTTCAAGCCCTATGTTGACCAAGTGAAATAGTCACCAACTAATAATACAACTGACTAGTTCAAGCCCTATGTTGACCAAGTTAAATAGTCACCAACTAATAATACAACTGACTAGTTCAAGCCCTATGTTGACCAAGTGAAATAGTCACCAACTAATACAACTGACTAGTTCAAGCCCTATGTTGACCAAGTGAAATAGGCACCAACTAATAATACAACTGACTAGTTCAAGCCCTATGTTGACCAAGTGAAATAGTCACCAACTAATAATACAACTGACTAGTTGAAGCCCTATGTTGACCAAGTGAAATAGTCACCAACTAATACAACTGACTAGTTGAAGCCCTATGTTGACCAAGTGAAATAGGCACCAACTAATAATACAACTGACTAGTTCAAGCCCTATGTTGACCAAGTGAAATAGGCACCAACTAATAATACAACTGACTAGTTCAAGCCCTATGTTGACCAAGTGAAATAGTCACCAACTAATAATACAACTGACTAGTTGAAGCCCTATGTTGACCAAGTGAAATAGTCACCAACTAATAATACAACTGACTAGTTGAAGCCCTATGTTGACCAAGTGAAATAGTCACCAACTAATACAACTGACTAGTTCAAGCCCTATGTTGACCAAGTGAAATAGGCACCAACTAATAATACAACTGACTAGTTCAAGCCCTATGTTGACCAAGTGAAATAGTCACCAACTAATAATACAACTGACTAGTTGAAGCCCTATGTTGACCAAGTGAAATAGTCACCAACTAATACAACTGACTAGTTCAAGCCCTATGTTGACCAAGTGAAATAGTCACCAACTAATAATACAACTGACTAGTTGAAGCCCTATGTTGACCAAGTGAAATAGTCACCAACTAATAATACAACTGACTAGTTCAAGCCCTATGTTGACCAAGTGAAATAGTCACCAACTAATAATACAACTGACTAGTTCAAGCCCTATGTTGACCAAGTGAAATAGGCACCAACTAATACAACTGACTAGTTCAAGCCCTATGTTGACCAAGTGAAATAGGCACCAACTAATACAACTGACTAGTTCAAGCCCTATGTTGACCAAGTGAAATAGGCACCAACTAATAATACAACTGACTAGTTCAAGCCCTATGTTGACCAAGTGAAATAGGCACCAACTAATACAACTGACTAGTTCAAGCCCTATGTTGACCAACTGAAATAGGCACCAACTAATACAACTGACTAGTTCAAGCCCTATGTTGACCAAGTGAAATAGGCACCAACTAATACAACTGACTAGTTCAAGCCCTATGTTGACCAAGTGAAATAGGCACCAACTAATAATACAACTGACTAGTTCAAGCCCTATGTTGACCAAGTGAAATAGGCACCAACTAATACAACTGACTAGTTCAAGCCCTATGTTGACCAAGTGAAATAGTCACCAACTAATACAACTGACTAGTTCAAGCCCTATGTTGACCAAGTGAAATAGGCACCAACTAATACAACTGACTAGTTCAAGCCCTATGTTGACCAAGTGAAATAGGCACCAACTAATACAACTGACTAGTTCAAGCCCTATGTTGACCAAGTGAAATAGGCACCAACTAATACAACTGACTAGTTCAAGCCCTATGTTGACCAAGTGAAATAGGCACCAACTAATAATACAACTGACTAGTTCAAGCCCTATGTTGACCAAGTGAAATAGGCACCAACTAATAATACAACTGACTAGTTCAAGCCCTATGTTGACCAAGTGAAATAGGCACCAACTAATACAACTGACTAGTTCAAGCCCTATGTTGACCAAGTGAAATAGGCACCAACTAATAATACAACTGACTAGTTCAAGCCCTATGTTGACCAAGTGAAATAGGCACCAACTAATACAACTGACTAGTTCAAGCCCTATGTTGACCAAGTGAAATAGGCACCAACTAATAATACAACTGACTAGTTCAAGCCCTATGTTGACCAAGTGAAATAGGCACCAACTAATACAACTGACTAGTTCAAGCCCTATGTTGACCAAGTGAAATAGGCACCAACTAATACAACTGACTAGTTCAAGCCCTATGTTGACCAAGTGAAATAGGCACCAACTAATAATACAACTGACTAGTTCAAGCCCTATGTTGACCAAGTGAAATAGGCACCAACTAATACAACTGACTAGTTCAAGCCCTATGTTGACCAAGTGAAATAGTCACCAACTAATAATACAACTGACTAGTTCAAGCCCTATGTTGACCAAGTGAAATAGGCACCAACTAATAATACAACTGACTAGTTCAAGCCCTATGTTGACCAAGTGAAATAGTCACCAACTAATAATACAACTGACTAGTTCAAGCCCTATGTTGACCAAGTGAAATAGGCACCAACTAATACAACTGACTAGTTCAAGCCCTATGTTGACCAAGTGAAATAGGCACCAACTAATACAACTGACTAGTTCAAGCCCTATGTTGACCAAGTGAAATAGGCACCAACTAATAATACAACTGACTAGTTCAAGCCCTATGTTGACCAAGTGAAATAGGCACCAACTAATACAACTGACTAGTTCAAGCCCTATGTTGACCAAGTGAAATAGGCACCAACTAATAATACAACTGACTAGTTCAAGCCCTATGTTGACCAAGTGAAATAGTCACCAACTAATAATACAACTGACTAGTTCAAGCCCTATGTTGACCAAGTGAAATAGGCACCAACTAATAATACAACTGACTAGTTCAAGCCCTATGTTGACCAAGTGAAATAGGCACCAACTAATAATACAACTGACTAGTTCAAGCCCTATGTTGACCAAGTGAAATAGGCACCAACTAATACAACTGACTAGTTCAAGCCCTATGTTGACCAAGTGAAATAGGCACCAACTAATACAACTGACTAGTTCAAGCCCTATGTTGACCAAGTGAAATAGGCACCAACTAATAATACAACTGACTAGTTCAAGCCCTATGTTGACCAAGTGAAATAGGCACCAACTAATACAACTGACTAGTTCAAGCCCTATGTTGACCAAGTGAAATAGGCACCAACTAATAATACAACTGACTAGTTCAAACCCTATGTTGACCAAGTGAAATAGTCACCAACTAATAATACAACTGACTAGTTCAAGCCCTATGTTGACCAAGTGAAATAGGCACCAACTAATAATACAACTGACTAGTTCAAGCCCTATGTTGACCAAGTGAAATAGTCACCAACTAATAATACAACTGACTAGTTCAAGCCCTATGTTGACCAAGTGAAATAGGCACCAACTAATACAACTGACTAGTTCAAGCCCTATGTTGACCAAGTGAAATAGGCACCAACTAATACAACTGACTAGTTCAAGCCCTATGTTGACCAAGTGAAATAGGCACCAACTAATAATACAACTGACTAGTTCAAGCCCTATGTTGACCAAGTGAAATAGGCACCAACTAATACAACTGACTAGTTCAAGCCCTATGTTGACCAACTGAAATAGGCACCAACTAATACAACTGACTAGTTCAAGCCCTATGTTGACCAAGTGAAATAGGCACCAACTAATACAACTGACTAGTTCAAGCCCTATGTTGACCAAGTGAAATAGGCACCAACTAATAATACAACTGACTAGTTCAAGCCCTATGTTGACCAAGTGAAATAGGCACCAACTAATACAACTGACTAGTTCAAGCCCTATGTTGACCAAGTGAAATAGTCACCAACTAATACAACTGACTAGTTCAAGCCCTATGTTGACCAAGTGAAATAGGCACCAACTAATACAACTGACTAGTTCAAGCCCTATGTTGACCAAGTGAAATAGGCACCAATTAATAATACAACTGACTAGTTCAAGCCCTATGTTGACCAAGTGAAATAGGCACCAACTAATACAACTGACTAGTTCAAGCCCTATGTTGACCAAGTGAAATAGGCACCAACTAATACAACTGACTAGTTCAAGCCCTATGTTGACCAAGTGAAATAGGCACCAACTAATAATACAACTGACTAGTTCAAACCCTATGTTGACCAAGTGAAATAGTCACCAACTAATAATACAACTGACTAGTTCAAGCCCTATGTTGACCAAGTGAAATAGGCACCAACTAATAATACAACTGACTAGTTCAAGCCCTATGTTGACCAAGTGAAATAGTCACCAACTAATAATACAACTGACTAGTTCAAGCCCTATGTTGACCAAGTGAAATAGGCACCAACTAATACAACTGACTAGTTCAAGCCCTATGTTGACCAAGTGAAATAGGCACCAACTAATACAACTGACTAGTTCAAGCCCTATGTTGACCAAGTGAAATAGGCACCAACTAATAATACAACTGACTAGTTCAAGCCCTATGTTGACCAAGTGAAATAGTCACCAACTAATACAACTGACTAGTTCAAGCCCTATGTTGACCAAGTGAAATAGGCACCAACTAATACAACTGACTAGTTCAAGCCCTATGTTGACCAAGTGAAATAGGCACCAACTAATACAACTGACTAGTTCAAGCCCTATGTTGACCAAGTGAAATAGTCACCAACTAATACAACTGACTAGTTCAAGCCCTATGTTGACCAAGTGAAATAGGCACCAACTAATATACAACTGACTAGTTCAAGCCCTATGTTGACCAAGTGAAATAGTCACCAACTAATAATACAACTGACTAGTTCAAGCCCTATGTTGACCAAGTGAAATAGTCACCAACTAATAATACAACTGACTAGTTCAAGCCCTATGTTGACCAAGTGAAATAGTCACCAACTAATAATACAACTGACTAGTTCAAGCCCTATGTTGACCAAGTTAAATAGTCACCAACTAATAATACAACTGACTAGTTCAAGCCCTATGTTGACCAAGTGAAATAGTCACCAACTAATACAACTGACTAGTTCAAGCCCTATGTTGACCAAGTGAAATAGGCACCAACTAATAATACAACTGACTAGTTCAAGCCCTATGTTGACCAAGTGAAATAGTCACCAACTAATAATACAACTGACTAGTTGAAGCCCTATGTTGACCAAGTGAAATAGTCACCAACTAATACAACTGACTAGTTCAAGCCCTATGTTGACCAAGTGAAATAGGCACCAACTAATAATACAACTGACTAGTTCAAGCCCTATGTTGACCAAGTGAAATAGGCACCAACTAATAATACAACTGACTAGTTCAAGCCCTATGTTGACCAAGTGAAATAGTCACCAACTAATAATACAACTGACTAGTTGCAAGCCCTATGTTGACCAAGTGAAATAGTCACCAACTAATAATACAACTGACTAGTTGAAGCCCTATGTTGACCAAGTGAAATAGTCACCAACTAATACAACTGACTAGTTCAAGCCCTATGTTGACCAAGTGAAATAGGCACCAACTAATAATACAACTGACTAGTTCAAGCCCTATGTTGACCAAGTGAAATAGTCACCAACTAATACAACTGACTAGTTCAAGCCCTATGTTGACCAAGTGAAATAGTCACCAACTAATACAACTGACTAGTTCAAGCCCTATGTTGACCAAGTGAAATAGTCACCAACTAATAATACAACTGACTAGTTCAAGCCCTATGTTGACCAAGTGAAATAGTCACCAACTAATAATACAACTGACTAGTTCAAGCCCTATGTTGACCAAGTGAAATAGTCACCAACTAATAATACAACTGACTAGTTCAAGCCCTATGTTGACCAAGTGAAATAGGCACCAACTAATACAACTGACTAGTTCAAGCCCTATGTTGACCAAGTGAAATAGGCACCAACTAATACAACTGACTAGTTCAAGCCCTATGTTGACCAAGTGAAATAGGCACCAACTAATAATACAACTGACTAGTTCAAGCCCTATGTTGACCAAGTGAAATAGGCACCAACTAATACAACTGACTAGTTCAAGCCCTATGTTGACCAAGTGAAATAGTCACCAACTAATACAACTGACTAGTTCAAGCCCTATGTTGACCAAGTGAAATAGGCACCAACTAATACAACTGACTAGTTCAAGCCCTATGTTGACCAAGTGAAATAGGCACCAACTAATATACAACTGACTAGTTCAAGCCCTATGTTGACCAGTGAAATAGGCACCAACTAATACAACTGACTAGTTCAAGCCCTATGTTGACCAAGTGAAATAGTCACCAACTAATACAACTGACTAGTTCAAGCCCTATGTTGACAAGTGAAATAGGCACCAACTAATACAACTGACTAGTTCAAGCCCTA